>NC_089496.1:60442543-60667543 GCF_036850765.1 Saccopteryx bilineata
TGTCTGGGACACAGTGTGTGTGTGTGTGTGTCTGGGACACAGAGTGTGTGTGTGTGTGTATCTGGGACACAGAGTGTGTGTGTGTGTGTGTCTGGGACACAGTGTGTGTGTGTGTGTGTGTGTCTGGGACACAGAGTGTGTGTGTGTGTGTGTGTCTGGGACACAGAGTGTGTGTGTGTGTGTGTGTATCTGGGACACTGTGTGTGTGTGTGTGTGTGTCTGGGGGCAGGCTGGGATGTTTCGTGTGTGTGTGTGTGTGTGTGTGTGTCTGGGACACAGTGTGTGTGTGTGTGTGTGTGTCTGGGACACAGTGTGTGTGTGTGTGTCTGGGACACAGAGTGTGTGTGTGTGTGTGTGTATCTGGGACACTGTGTGTGTGTGTGTCTAGGGGGCAGGCTGGGATCTTTCCTGTGTGTGTGTGTGTGTGTGTCTGGGACACAGAGTGTGTGTGTGTGTGTGTGTGTCTGGGACACAGTGTGTGTGTGTGTGTGTGTCTGGGACACTGTGTGTGTGTGTGTGTGTCTGGGACACAGTGTGTGTGTGTGTGTGTGTATCTGGGACACTGTGTGTGTGTGTGTGTGTGTGTGTCTGGGGGCAGGCTGGGATGTTTCGTGTGTGTGTGTGTGTGTGTGTGTGCGCGTGTGTGTGTGTGTCTAGGGGGCAGGCTGGGATCTTTCCTGTGTGTGTGTGTGTGTGTGTGTGTGTGTGTGTCTGGGACACTGTGTGTGTGTGTGTGTCTAGGGGGCAGGCTGGGATGTTTTCTTTGTCCCCATCCGAAAGGCAGACCTGCCCAGGGCGGGAAGGGTAACGTGGGCAACACTGCCACCTAGTGGCGCATGTGCCCCCTGCACCGCCCAGGGCAGGACGCAGGGCCCCCTGATGGAAACTGGGAATGCAGAGAGGACTTACCCTGTGGCAGAACTTCTGTGGTCAACACTCCGTCCAAATTGGCTGAACCCCTGAAGACACGGCATTCCTTCCCCACGAGCGTCTTTCCCTGGCCTTCCTATAAAGATGTAGTTTTTTTTTATCTTCCATCTAGTGCCCTGCTGTTCCAGGGCTCACGCAAGGAAGGGCTTATTGACGCCAAGAAGAGAGAATGGCTCATGTTTCTCGGATGGACTCATCCTTCCGGCTACGGAGGCCAAAACCCACGTCTCTGTGGTTCCTGGGAAAATCCCATGAAGGGAAATCTCGTCTACCAAATCTGTGGTCTAAGGCAGGAGCAACCTCGGTGTCTAAATCTACTAGTCAATCAGCAAACGCTTGAAGGGATTAATCAAGGTCTAAATCTACTAGTCAATCAGCAAACGCTGGAAGGGATTAATCAAGGGTCCAGGCAGGCAGGGGCTGACAGGCAGGCAGGGATGCAGTGGGTCCCCACAATGGTGGGGCGCTGTGGGCGTCGACGACAGAAGGATCTAAGGATCAAGGTGTCCCAGGTGGTCCATGGATCACACGGGGCGTGGAGGACAGAGCTGGACAGCAAGGGAGACAGGGAACAGAGCTTGGACTTTTGAGACGTGCGTGGGTCCACCTCTCTGAATTTCTGCAGGAGGCCACGTGACACTTCAGGGGGAAGCCGGGAGGGAGCGCCTCCTCCGCCCTCCCTTTCTCAGCCTTGGGGTTCCTAGAGAGCATTCTCACATTGGTGCTGAACACACGTCACATTTCGGGGGGGGGGTGAGGTTGGTCGGTGAGACACCGAGATGTTCTAATTGCATGTATTTTTCATAGCACCACAACCCCCACCCGGCCAGGGTGGACAGCGGGAGACTGTCCCGCCAGCTCCAGGAATTCTGGACGGGTCCAGGCAAGCCGCTGGGAGGGTTTGCATTCCCGAGGACAGGCCCATTTTTGTCAGAGACTCCTGAGGAATGTTCCTCGGCATTCCGAACGTGTAACTCGCGTGCATCCTGTGATTCCATTTGCCCGAGAACCTGTGACTTACTTTCCCTGGGAACAATTTCTCTTTGTAAAAATAAACTTGACACCCCCCCCCCTGCAAGAACAGCCCATGGTGCTAATGGCACTTTTGTCAAGGAAGCGCTGTCCTCTGGACGCATTACACATGAAATGTCGAGCCATCCAAGGTGGAACTGTTATCATTATTGTAGAAAGAAAGATGCATTCCTAATTCCCTCCCCCCCACTATTTTTTTGATCTATGATGGTGTCGTGATCCAAGATGGATGCATCTAGCCCAGTGCATTTATTGGGAATGTTTCAGTGACAAATGTCAGCAGAGAGAGTTTTACAGAAACGGAGAATGACGTGTCAGTCTGGCCAGAGGGTGTGACGCAGGGTAGCAAGCAGTTTGATACAATAAATGTTCCCATGTTTGTCTTTTAGAAAAACTTTAAATTCCCTTAAGGAATAGTAATAGCTCATCTTTTATTTTTGTTTGAGGCCATAACACCGGCTTTGTTTGAAATGGCGTGGAGCCAGAGAGGTCAGAGAGATGGGGGTCCCGATGCTCCTGGTATAGCACCTTCCCCTTGCCCCCAAGCACCCAGCACGGGGACGGTATCCCCCTTCCCTGTCCATCCTGTGCTGAGGGCCCTTGGCTGACAACCCCCCACCCCTGGACTCTCAGCTGAGCTTTCAGACTCAATAAACACCTGTCTTCCGTCCACTCGCACCATTGCTGCCGTGTCCGCCGGTCCTATCTAGACTAAAAAAACATAAAATCAAGCCCTGCCCGGTTGGCTCAGTGGTAGAGCGTCGGCTTGGCGTGCGGGGGACCCGGGTTCGATTCCCGGCCAGGGCACACAGGAGAGGCGCCCATCTGCTTCTCCACCCCTCCCCCTCTCCTTCCTCTCTGTCTCTCTCTTCCCCTCCCACAGCCAAGGCTCCATTGGAGCAAAGATGGCCCGGGCGCTGGGGATGGCTCCTTGGCCTCTGCCCCAGGTGCTAGAGTGGCTCTGGTCACGGCAGAGCGACCTCGACCTCCCGGAGGGGCAGAGCATCGCCCCCTGGTGGGCGTGCTGGGTGGATCCTGGTCGGGCGCATGCGGGAGTCTGTCTGACTGTCTCTCCCCGTTTCCAGCTTCAGAAAAATACAAAAAACAAAACAAAACAAAACCATAAAATCATTCCACAGCATCCGCGTGGTATGTTTGGTTTGGTTTTCTTTTCAAGAGCGAGCTTTCTGATGGAAGCCCCCCATGGTAACACCTTGCCGTCCCCTCGACTTGCTTGAAATGCCAGGGACAGAACGGGTTCCCTCAGTGTGAGGTTTCCAACACAAAACCCCACCTGGGACGTGACTTCTCAAACCAATTTTCCTATGTGTGTGTGTGTTTCCCTCCCCCCTGAAGCTGTTTCTCTTCCCGCTCACAACCGAACTCCGGGTGTAAACAATTCGAGAGGAGCCTGACATCTCTCTGCTCAGGTTGGGTCGAGTCGTTTCCTGGATCCGGGAGGGCCGCTGCTTAGCTGTCCTGGAAAGGGTTTGAGCTCGGCAGGGAAGTGATCAGGGTTGTGCTGGTGGTGGTGGTGGTGGTGGCGGTGGTGCTGGTGGTGGTGGCGGTGGTGGTGGCGGTGGTGGCGGTGTTGGTGGTGGCGGTGGCGGTGCTGGTGGTGGTGCTGGTGGTGGTGGTGGTGGCGGTGGTGCTGGTGGTGGTGGTGGTGGTGGCGGTGTTGGTGGTGGCGGTGGTGGTGGTGGTGGTGGCGGTGGTGCTGGTGGTGGTGGTGGCGGTGGTGGTGGTGGTGGGGTCACCTCTCAGAACATCGGGGTCCTCGCCTCTGAAGTAAGAAACGTGTTTACACCATTTCTAACATGCCTACCAGTCCCCAGATTCCACAGACCATGGAAACATGCACTCTGTGTACCTCCCAGTTAAATTTGAACTATTTGGGACATCCTTAGAGAACCAGGGATTCTTTGATCCCTGGGGGCAGAAGAGGTACAGCAGCTGTGATTACGGGAGAATTGTTCCTTCCTGATGTGCTTTTGGGGGAAGAATCAAGATCAAGTCAAAGGACAGCCCTGGCCAGTTGGCTCAGTGGTAGAGCATTAGCCCGGCATGTGGAAGTCACAGGTTCGATTCCCGGCCAGGGCACACAGAAGTGCCCATCTGCTTCTCCCCCCCTCCCCCTCTCCTTTCTCTCTGTCTCTCTCTTCCCCTCCCGCAGTCAAGGCTCCATTGGAGCAAAGTTGGCCCGGGCACTGAGGATGGACAGCTCCATGGCCTCCACTTCAGGCACTAGAATGGCTCCGGTTGCAACAGAGCAACGCCCCAGGTGGGCAGAGCGTCGCCCCCTGGTGAGCATGCTGGGTGGATCCCGGTGGGGCACATGCCCCTCTGTCTCTCTGACTCCCTGCTTCTAACTTCAGAAAAAAAAAAAAAAAAAAAAGATCAATTCAAAGGATAATTATGCCATTTTATTTTTGTATCGATTTCTTTTTAGAGAGATGTAGAGAGAGGAAGGGGGAGAGAGAGAGAAAGAAAGAGAGAGAAGCATTCATTTGTAGTTCTATCTGTTGTGCATTCACCCATTGCTTCCCGGGTGTGTCCTCCTGACTGGGGATCGAACCTGCAACCTTGGCCTTCGGGGGCAACGCTCTAAGCGACTGAGCGAACCAGCCAGGGCTAGAAAGAGGCTGTGCTGTTTCCCCATGGATAACCCACGCCATCTTCCGAAGCATTTATTAAAATTGCTTGTATCCTCTATTCCTGTTTCCAGGAAAAGACGTGTAATTTAAAACTCCACGTTACTATGGAAATGAACTCTGTGCCAGGTGGTCTATCGGGTTTATAAAGTGCACTTAACACACTTTTAGTCTCTCTCTCTCTCTCTTTTTCTCCCCCCCCCCTTTTTTTTTGCCTTGAACAGGGGTTATCTTCGCTCATAAATGGTATATTATGTTGCTAATGCTGGTGAGTTAGCTACATGCTGTCAGGTCAGAGCAAGATGCACAAACAGCACAACTGGAATAAAACTTGGAGATGAAATAGAAAATGTTGCCTTTGTATCTGGGTGTTTCACTTACGAGTTACCCCCCCCCCCAACCCTCCTGAGGACTCCCAGGAGACAGAAGTCTGGGACTCTCTCATAGGCTGCCCAGCAGTTCATATAAACTTGTCTTCTCCAATGGTCGGGATAGATTTATGGTCCTGATAACATTTGCTTACGCTCCTTGTCCGCAATGCTTTATGAGTTAAACTCGCCAACTAATCTAAATTTAATAAAAGAAAAAAAAAAGTGGTGGTGGTGGTGGTGGGGCGGAGAGACTTGGCACGTAGTTGGTTACGGAAGCTAGATTCATCACCTGCAAAAAAACAACAACCCCAAAACAACAAAAACCGAAAACACTGCAGTCTTCCCGATTCGTGCCAAAGTGGCAGGAACCATTCCTGGATTTAATTAAAAGCCACAAATCATGTGGTCCGGGGTAAGGGAGGCTCCGTGTTGCCCACGGGCTGTGTGGCTATTTCAGGAGCTGATACTTTTCATCTCAACACGTCCGGCTTAGACGAGATCGTGGAGCGATGGCTATTTGGTAAAAAATAAAAAAATGAGACAAGGGCCTCCTTCTGCGGAGAGGACTGGGCAGGCCTGACTGGCCAGGATGTGGCCTGGGCCTCCCTTTAATTCTCAAATCCCCTATTTAACTCGATTTGAATAAATCGGGTTAGATTTATTACAAACAAACAAATTAAAAAAACAAACAACAACCCCAGGATGCATTTGACAGACAGACTGACAGACGGACGGACGGACGAAGGTCAGGAACCCAGAGGAGGTTTTTCTAGGGAAGAGCCATTTACTGCTAATGCTGATCTGTGCAAAACGCTCTCTGCAGCGCCCTGAAGTTCTGACTCAGCCCCCCCCTCCCCCCGCCCTGGGCCAGGGCTGGACTGCCGTGCACTATCCGCAGCAGGCCCAGCATCAGGGTGTCAGGGTGTTCTGAGACACAGGGCGGAGGGTGGGGGGCTCCCTCACGGCATTCTCCTCCCTGAAGGGTTAGGGAACGAGCTCTTGGGTGGCTCCTGTCTCCTCTCAAAAATTAGCAGGAAAGAGCCCCCCGGGGGGGAGGAATAAAGGTAAGTAAGGAAAAAACAAAGCATCCTTTGCCCTTATAAGCTCATGCATATAAAAGGGATCTTTGCTTTTGAAAGAAACAAAGGAGCCCTTTAGACCGTTTGAAGGAATAGGCAGTTCTAAAATCCCTAGGAGAACAATGATACAATGTCTACGGAATGTCTTAGAAACGGTACAAGCATTATATATTGATAGCATCCATCGGAGTCCGAAAGACACGTGTAACAGGCTTTTTTTTTTTTTTTTTTTTTTACAGAGACAGAGAATGTCAGAGAGAGGAACAGATAGGGACAGACAGACAGGAAGGGAGAGAGATGAGAAGCATCAATTCTTCGTTGGGGCTCCTTAGTTGTTCATTGATTGCTTTCTCCTAGCTGCCTTGACCAGGGGGCTACAGCAGAACAAGTGACCCCTTGTTCGAGACAGTGACCTTGGGCTCAAGCTGGCGACCTCAGGGTCTCGAACCTGGGTCCTCCGCGTCCCAGTTCGACGCTCTATCCGCTGCGCCACCGCCCGGTCAGGCTGACAGGCTTTAATGAAAGGACACCTGCTGGGCTGTCTCCTCAGGGGGAGCAGCCCCTGGTTCTCTAACAGGTCGGGTTAAGTAGAGGATTTGAGGATGGGGGCTGGTGATCATTAAGGAAAAATGTATCTTTCAGCGATTTATGTAAGATTAACCGTAAATGAGCTAGGGGACCTTCCACACTTGGGTTAGTCACCCAGGTGCCTGGAACATCCAGTTTGTCAATGTCCCTTCGTCCACTTAAGGGAGGAAGGGGTCACAGCCCCCATCTGCAACCCTATAATATATAATGTACTCTCTCTCTCTCTCTCTCTATATATATATATGCACAGTGCATGAACGTAGAGGAATTATCTTACACTGTTACACCGGCTCCCGTGGACAAGTTTTACTAAAGAAGCCCAGGCCATTCCCTGCAGCAACCTTGTGACCAGCTTGGTCTAGAACACGTGCACTTTTCACGGCGTCTCAGAACGGCCAGCTCACAGGCATGTAGGTGATGCTTGTCCCTAAAAGTCAGACACCCTTCCTCCATTTCGACATCCAGGCCACCTCCCTGCCTGCAGAGGTCCCGCGGCTCACCCAGGCCGCCTCCCTACCTGCAGGGGTCCCGCGGCCCTCCACGGCTCACCCAGGCCGCCTCCCTACCTGCAGGGGTCCCGCGGCCCTCCACGGCTCACCCAGGCCGCCTCCCTACCTGCAGGGGTCCCGTGGCTCACCCAGGCCGCCTCCCTACCTGCAGGGGTCCCGTGGCTCACCCAGGCCGCCTCCCTACCTGCAGGGGTCCCGCGGCCCTCCACGGCTCACCCAGGCCGCCTCCCTACCTGCAGGGGTCCCGTGGCTCACCCAGGCCGCCTCCCTACCTGCAGGGGTCCCGTGGCTCACCCAGGCCGCCTCCCCACCTGCAGGGGTCACATGGCTCACCCAGGCCACCTCCCTGCCTGCAGGGGTCCCACGGCCCTCCACGGCTCACCCAGGCCGCCTCCCTACCTGCAGGGGTCCCACGGCCCTCCACGGCTCACCCAGGCCGCCTCCCTGCCTGCAGGGGTCCCGCGGCCCTCCACGGCTCACCCAGGCCGCCTCCCTGCCTGCAGGGGTCCCGCGGCCCTCCACGGCTCACCCAGGCCGCCTCCCTGCCTGCAGGGGTCCCGCGGCCCTCCACGGCTCACCCAGGCCGCCTCCCTACCCTGCGGCCCTCCACAGCTCCTAGTTGTGACCGTTTCCATATCCGTTGGCACGAAATCTCTAGGGGGGGAGGGGGGGAGGTCGCCACTAGGAGGGTGGGTTGTGTAATCGCTAGATAAGGGGTTGCCCTGTTTGCAGAGATATCCCAGGCCTGTGCCTTCAGCCAGAGACACGGCCGGCCAGAGGGCAGGAAGGTCAGGACGCAATTTCTCATGACCCAGAGGGGGACCTTCTTCCCTTCCAGGGCAGGCTTGATTACAGAAGTCAAGAATCATTTCTCTTGTTATTTGTTTTTAAATGTTTTCCACGGATTTGAGGATGGAGGGGGTGGAGAAAAGGGGGAGAAGGAGGGGAAGGGAGAGACAGAGAGAAAGAGAGAGAGAGAGAGGGAGAGAGAGAGAGAGAGAAGTATCAACTCTCTGTTCCACTTAGTTGTTTCATTTAGGTGTGCACTCTGTGAGTGCTTCTTGTTCGGGTCCTTGGCCTCTAGCGGGGAGACGCAGGTACCGAGAGGGCATACAGGAGCTGGTCAGGCGGCTCCCGATGGCTCCCCAAGGGGACATGACCAGGGCCTCTGATCCAAACTGACTTCCATTATTAGTTGCGTGCTGTTGGGTTGTGCTGAGTCGGAGAAGGGGAAAGACTGGGGGTAACTGACCGGAACCCTGGGCCCAGTGTGGCTGGTGGACGTGTGTCCTGCTGGGAGGGGCAGAGAAGGCAGAGAAGGAGGCAGAGATCAAGCCCTGCCCACGGCCAGGGCTACCCAAGGTTGGCTCCCTTTTGGACATGCCCACGGCTTTATGGCCACTTGGCCCCTTCTCTCTTTTTCTAGGAATTATTTTAAATGGGAAAAGAGCCCTTCCCACAAAGGAGTGTTCGAGTGATCGCAGAAACCGTATTCCATAAAGAACAAACAACGTACTCCAGGTACCCCTCAGGCTGTCCTGGGTTGCGACCATCTGCCCTCATGGGACATGCTTGGCTTTTTCAAACAGCACCAAAATTAATTGTCTTCCCCATTAGTTTCTGCCTGAAGTTGTCAATTCACTTCCCCTCCTATAAATGTGTGTGTGTGTGTGTGTGTGTGTGTGTGTGTGTGTCTGGAAGACATTTTCAACGCTGTCAGGAATGGGCAGGATCGCCATGTCGTGCTTTGTACATTAATAACCGTATTTTTAAATAACTGTGATTTTTTAAAAAGCATTTTAATTAATTAATTAACTTTGTGACAGAGCCAGAGAGAGGGACAGACAGGAACGGAGAGAGATGAGAAGCATCAATCATCAGTTTTTTGTGGTGACGCCTTAGTTGTTCATTGATTGCTTTCTCATCTGTGCCTTGACCGTGGGGCTGCAGCAGACCTAGTGACCCCTTGCTCGAGTCAGAGACCTTGGGTCCAAGCTGGTGAGCTTTGCTCAAACCAGATGAGCCCGCGCTCAAGCTGGCGAACCCAGGGTCTTGAACCTGGGTCCTCCGCATCCCAGTCGGACGCTCTATCCACTGCGCCACCGCCTGCTCTGGCTAAATAACCATGATTCTTTTTTTTTTTTTTTTTGTATTTTTCTGAAGCTGGAAATGGGGAGAGACAGTCAGACAGACTCCCGCATGCGCCCGACCGGGATCCACCCGGCACGCCCACCAGGGGCGACGCTCTGCCCACCAGGGGGCGATGCTCTGCCCTGGCGTGACCAGAGCCACTCTAGCGCCTGGGGCAGCGGCCACAGAGCCATCCTCAGCGCCCGGGCCATCTTTGCTCCAATGGAGCCTCGGCTGCAGGAGGGGAAGAGAGAGACAGAGAGGAAGGAGAGGGGGAGGGGTGGAGAAGCAGATGGGCGCTTCTCCTGTGTGCCCTGGCCGGGAATCGAACCCGGGACTCCTGCACGCCAGGCCGACGCTCTACCACTGAGCCAACAACTGTGATTCTTTCCCTGAGGAAGAACCCGATGGCTCTCGGAGCATAAACGTCTCCAACAGTCGGGCAGAGAGGCCCGTTCCACGAGATCCTATCGAGTGGTTTTTCCCCCAAGGAACCGCGTGCAGCCGGAGACAGAGAATGCTGAGGTCGGCGGGCTCGGAGGCGGAGAGGCGTGGCCAGATTTCCGCCTCCAGGATCCAGTGAGGCGTGCGGGGAGATCTACCGCCTGTCGTCACCACGCTTCCAGCTCCTGGAGACCGGAAGCTCTAACATCCGTGCCACATACCGCCACCAGAGATATTCCTTGTGCTGATGATGCGTCTGAGTCCCCTCGCCTCGGCCTCCTGCCAACCTCATCCCGCCTTCACCTTCTACCTTGAGCGGGGGGAGGCTCCCTCCTGGGGGTCCACAGCCCCCCACACACCACCTCCTTCACGGGAGCTGGACCTCCAGGCTCCTATACTCCTGCTCCTCAGTCTCCTGACACCAATGGATGGTCTTTCCAACAAAGGTGCTGGAACAATTGGACCTCCCTGTGCAAAAAAAAAAAAAAATTGAGCCTATGCTGGCTTGAACCCAAGGTCGCTGGCTTGAGCCCAAGGTCGCTGGCTTGAGCAAGGGGTCACTCGGTCTGCTGTAGCCCCCCCCCCGGTCAAGACATATACAATGAACAACTAAGGTGCTGCAACAAAGAATTGATGCTTTTCATCTCTCTCCCTTCCTGTCTGTCCCCCTCTCTCTCTAAAAAAATAATTTAACCTAGACAAAGGCCTTACAGCATTCACAGACATGAACTTGACTACAGCATAGACCCGGCTTGGATGTGACTGTCCCCCGGCTGAGAGGCAGTGTCTAGAAGGACGCCCCTCCTGTCCCTACTGAGCAGGAAGGCACGGCATATTATTTCTGCTACCATTTGGTTTTGACGAACAAAGAACGTTTTCCAACAGAAGACCATGTGTGGTGTTGTTTACCATGTTCTGGGAGATTAATTTGCTTTCAGAAATTGGAAATTCAGACAAAAGGGAAGAAAACTGCATGGAAGGCCAACACAGAAGTCCGCGCCACCCCCCACGGTCATCCGTGATACACACAAGTAGTCACGTCGAGCTGCCCTGGACGCATCCCTAGCCTTGAAAACCCATTAGGGAGCCATCGTCCATGGCAACCAGAAGACCCCGGCTCTATTCATCGCTGGACCTTTTGTGATGCGTTTCCATGGTGATGGAAGCCCTGCCATCTAAACTTACCGCACCGTTGTTCCCAGCAGAAGCTGATGAACAGTCGTTGTCTGGGGGGATTCTTGGCAGAAAAACAAAAGTTTCTTCTTCCTCTTTTTCTCCTTTTTCTTGAACGTTCATTTGCTGCGAGGCGGGAGTGGACGTCTGTGGAAGGGACAAGCTCCTTGAACTTCAAGTCCTAGTCCACTGTGATTCCCCCCCCCCCCCGTATTTGTTATAAATGTGAGGCACATCTCTAAATAACTATTTCTTTCATTACAATGTCATGACGGATTCTAGGACGGGTTTCAGGGCTGCTTAGCCAGGGAACGGCAGGTCTCCCTGGGGGTCGCCAGAAGCTCCGAGCTGAGGGTCACTCGGTCGGTTCATTCCCTGTTCGTTCAACCTGAGGGGAACGGATCGAGTGGGCCCCGTCATGGCTGAATCCTGCCACTCTGGTAGACGGCCACGCCTGCCTCCGTGTCCCGACAGGAGGAGACAGCCCTGTCTTCCTGCCGTGAAGAGGTGCTGAAATTGGAACCGGACGTTTCTGCCTGAGGCCAGGGTGATCCACGACCAGTGTTTTCTGGGTTAAGGGGTAACGAGCATCAGGGATGTTACAAAAACCCTGAGATCAATGTACAATTACCCCTGATGAATAGATACGGCCACAAAGGTTAGAGGGCCAGGTAGAGGTCCCTCAGAAAGACGCTGGTCCCTTTCCCCAAGTTGACACTCTCTCCTCAGACATGCCACCTCCCCACCACTGTTACCCCTTGAAACACCCTCTTGCAGGTGTCAGGAAAAAAAAAAAGCATGGCAGGGAAAAGGCGTTCCAGCTCCTTGAATCCCAAGGGGCCTCTTCCCCACCCACGGGGTGGTTCTGGCCACCTCCAGGTAGGATGGAGGCTTCTGAGCATAAGACAACGGTGTAATCACAGCGTGTCTCAGACCTTGACGGCCAGGTCACCAGAAGGCCCAGAAGGGTGACCTTGTCATCATAAAACAGTCATACATTCACAGCGGCACAGCTGCACAAGGAGATAGCGTTGGTCTGAAGGTCAAAGTGTCTTCTCCCCGCTTCTAAGATGCTTAGGGATTGAAGAGAAGTCACCAACATGATCCCTGTGTGGAAGCCCGGACTCAAGCAGCCATCAGTAAAATCCAGCTCTCTCAGGACACCGGACCTGAGCATCCCAGGGCCGGGGGACATCTGAGTCACTGGGCAGGTGTATGGGACTGTGGAGCTGTTTAATGCAAAAAAAAAAAAAAAAAAAAAAAAAAAAAAACAAGCTGTGGGCACCCCTCCCTCCCAGGGACGGTCTCCCTCCAGAACCTTTATCGCCGAAGGGCAGAATCCACTTAGCCAGGAACTCCTACCGCTAACTTCATTAGCATGGACTCTGCCCAGCCGGACAGAAAGGTCAGCCGCACAGACGGCCCCCCTCCCTGCCTCCTCCTGCCCAAGTCTGCCAGGCCCTCGCCTGAAGCTGAGCGCTCTCTCCTCACACCTTGGTTGCTCTCGAGGGGAAATATGAACAATGCCGGTCCAACGTCCTTGGAACATCTGGGTGAGCAATGCCCCCCCTTGGTGACATGGAGTACAAAGCTTGAGAATCTGGCTTCAACGTGTCCCCGTTGACGCAATGAGATAGACAGTTGATGTTATGACCAGAAGAGCAAGACGTCTGGGAGCCAGACGTACCGTCCAGACTTGAGCAGACAGATGCCGTGATGTTGCAGGTTGAATGGGCAGAGCCAGCAAAGCAAACGGACCTGCCTGTAGTTAGTTGCACAGCAGGTCACCGTATATAACAAACAGGGGCAGGCCCTGACTGGATGGCTCAGTGGTAGAGCGTCGGCCCGGCATGTGAATGTCCCGGGTTTGATTCCCAGTCAGGGCACACAGGAGAAGCGCCCATCTGCTTCTCCACCCTTTCCCCTCTCACTTCTCTCTTTCTCTCTCTCTTCCCCTCCTGCAGCCATGGCTCGATTGGAGCGAGTTGGCCCTGGGTGCTGAAGATGGCCTGTCTCAGGTGCTAAGAAGCTTGGTTGCTGAGCAACGGAGCAATGATCCAGATGGGTAGACCATCGCCCCCTAGTGGGCTTGCTGGGTGGATCCTGGTCAAGGCGGCGCATGTGGGAGTCTGTCTCTCTGCCTCCCCTCCTCTCATAAAGAATAAACAAATAATTAAAATAAATAAATAAATAAAAGGCCTGACCTGTGGTGGCGCAGTGGATAAAACGTCAACCTAGAAATGCTGAGGTCGCTGGTTCGAAACCCTGGGCTTGCCTGGTCAAGGCACATATGGGAGTTGATGCTTCCAGCTCCTCCCCCCTTCTCTCTCTCTCTGTCTCTCGCTCTCTCTCTCTCTCTGTTCTCTCTAAAAATGAATAAATAAATAAATAATTAAAAAAAAAAAGAATAAACAAACAGCCTGATCGGGCGGTGGTGCAGTGGATAGAGCATCGGACTGGGATGTGGAAGAACCCAGGTTCGAGACCCTGGGGTTGCCAGCTTGAGCGTGGGCTCATCTGGCTTGAGCAAAAAAAAAAAAAAGCTCACTAGCATGGACCCAAGGTCATTGGCTCGAGCGGGGGGTTACTCAGTCTGCTGAAGGCCCGCGGTCATGGCACGTATGGGAAAGCGATCAATGAACAACTATGGTGTCGCAACAAAAAACTAATGATTGATGCTTCTCATCTCTCTCCGTTCATGTCTGTCTGTCCCTATCTATCCCTCTATCTGACTCTCTCTCTGTCCCTATAAAAAAAAAGAATAAACAAACAAACAAAAAACAAAAACAGAAACAGCAGCTTCAAACAGTCTGTGGACAGACCGTGACAGCTGGGCTAGTACCATCCTGCAGTGGCCACCTGACCTGAAACTTTTCTTGATATCCAGCAATACAAAAAGAAAAAATACATGGGCTTGAATGTTACATTAGTTTGCTTCTCCTGTTCGGGATGCTAATGAATGAGTCATCGGAAGAAAGAATATATGAAGTTCATTAAGAATTTATGAGTTAAACAATCAGTACAAAACAGAAACAGACCAACCCACCAAGGGGTAGATTAAATAGAAGGTTATAGAAAGATTAAAATGTCCCTGTTCCCGCCTAGATTTGGGGGCAAGAAACACCGTCCATGATCCATTACAGAAGGAGAGAGGAGACAGATTTATTGGAAGTACCAGGAAGATATTACGTCCAAGGAAGACACCGTTATTTATCATGTACTCTAGTGATTGCACATCCAGGGACTATCATCACCATGAATCTCATTATCTTCTTAATTGTTATAATTTACCTTCTCAGGAGCTCGACGAACTTTCTCATTTATAAAAAAAAATTTTTTTCCATTAAGTTAATAGCTCTACATTATACATCATTTTTTTTTTTTTAACATAAGAGCCAAAGTAAAGTAAAATGGAGAAAAAGAAACATGTGGCTTGGTTTGCTCTAGCTTTCTGGACAGGCTAAAGAATGATGGACAAGGGCCCTGGCAGGTGGGCTCAGTGGTAGAGCATCAGCTGAGCATGTGGACGTCCTGTGTTTGATTCCTGATCAGGGCACACAGGAGAAGCGCCCATCTGCTTCTCCATCCCTCCTTCTCTCACTCCTCTTCCCCTTCTGCAGCCATGGCTCTATTGGAGCGAGCTGGCCCCTGGCGCTGAGGATGGCTCCATTGCCTCTGCCTCAGGTGCTAAGAAGAGCTCAGCTGCTGAGCAACGGAGCAATGCCCCAGATAGGCAGAGCATCGCCCCCTAGTGGGCTTGCCGGGTGGATCCCCATCAGGGTGCATGTGGGAATCCGTCTCTCTGCCTCCCCTCCTCTCACTGAATAGTAAAAAGAATGATGGACACAGAAACCGAGGTCGCCGCCAACCACTGCTCTGGGCCCCGAGGAGCAGGCATCGCTTCGAACAGGTCCTACCAACCTGAACGTGGAATGATTTATGCATCGTTGGCTTCGAGATCCAGGAAAGTCCTCCATATTTTATGTGTTGGCCGCCATTTTCCTTCAAGTCAATACAACTTTTAAACCTCCTGGTGTTATTTAAATTGATGTGCACTGTATACAGGAAAAGGGTGCTTTATTGACGGAGATTTACGGGATGTCAGAGGACCCTCCATATTTCTTCACAGTCCACTTCTGGGCTCCTTCAAGCCTCGGGAGACCAATGATTTATAGACGGAAGCTTAATAAACCACCTTTGATGCCTAACGGGTTCCTGCTTTCCCACCTGCCACCATCGTGCAGGTAACTGAAAAGCATTAGAAACAGGAAAACGTGTGGGGGCAGATGTCAGGGGCATAGTCTTAGCCGCAGGAAAAAAAAAACCCTTTAAATTCAATTCAGACGCATTTGTTGAGGAGCCAGGATGGAGAAGGGACGGACAAGGTCTAGTTGGCGATGAAAGAGGGAAGGAAGACACAGTCTCTCTTCAAGAACCACATGGTCTAACGCATTTGCTGCAGACCTCAGGAGGCTGGCTTACTCTAACACGGTGAAGAAAAGAATACCTGGGCTGACCAGGCAGTGGCGTGTGTGTGTGTGTGTGTGTGTGTGGGGGGGATGGAGCGTGGGCCTGGGATGCTGAGGACCCAGGTTTGAAACCCTAAGGTCGCCAGCTTGAGTCTGGGATCATAGACATGACCCCATGGTCACTGCCTTGAGCCCAAGGTCGCTGGTTTGAGCAAGGGGTCAATCGGTCTGCTGGAGCCCCCCCCCCAATCAAGGCACATATGAGAAAGCAATCAGTGAACAACTAAGGAGCTGCAATGAAGAACTGATGCTCCTCATCTCTCTCTTCCTTCCTGTCTGTCTGTCTGTCCCTTTCTCTCTCTCTCTCTCTCACTAAAAAATTAACCAGCAGGAAGTGGGGGCTCCAAAAATCTCAGCCGTAATTACAGAGCCACCTCAGATTTCTCCGGCTCCTCCAGGGAATCGGGGGTGGGCCACCCTGCTCAGGAGCCTCCAGGGACCCTCAGAGACTGGTGCTGGGGAATCAGCATTTTCTCAAAGCCTGTCCCCTGCTTTCCCATCCCACCTCAATGATAGTAATTGGCCAATTCTGCCTAAAAAAACCCCAAAAAACAAACCCTGCACAGATTAATCCAAAATGCTCTTGTGTCATCTACTGCCTTGATGTGTCCCCTTGAAACCTTATTTATCGCTCCTTGACTATTTTTTTTTTCTTTCTTCTCTGAAGCTGGAAACGGGGAGAGACAGTCAGACAGACTCCCGCATGCGCCGGACCGGGATCCACCCGGCACGCCCACCAGGGGCTATGCTCTGCCCCTCCTGGGCGTTGCTCTGCCACGACCAGAGCCACTCTAGCGCCTGGGGCAGAGGCCAAGGAGCCATCCCCAGCATCCGGGCCATCTTTGCTCCAATGGAGCCTTGGCTGCGGGAGGGGAAGAGAGAGACAGAGAGGAAGGAGGGGACGGGGGTGGAGAAGCAAATGGGCGCTTCTCCTATGTGCCCTGGCCGGGAATCGAACCCAGGTCCCCCGCACGCCAGGCCGACGCTCTACCGCTGAGCCAACTGGCCAGGGCCCGCTCCTTGACTATTGATGTCTGCCTCCGTGTCGGCTGCCCACCATTCCCTTATGGGAGGTGCCCCTCCCCCTCCCCCTTCTAAACCTACCCCCCCCCACGAGAGACTCACCCCCAGAACTTTCTGTTTGTGACAAGCTCCTGTTCCTAAGGTCCCGTCGGGATAGACCAAGATGCTTCCGACAGCTCGACTTCAAAAGAGACCAGAACAGCAAGAGCCAGAAAGACAATAAAAAAGAAAAAAAACACAAAAAGAAAAAAACCTCAAAGACCAAAATTAAATAAGTCCTCGTTTCAGATGAAAGGACCCGAAATAAAACGTGAAATAAATGTCAAACTGCGGATCACAATTTGGCCTTGAATCCTGTCTGACAAGACTGCCTTCCAAATGAAGTCTTCACTTTAAAAAAATTTTTTTATTTTATTTTATAAAAAGCACAGGACGAGAGACTCCAGTTTTATCACTTGCTGAGAAAGCTCAGGGGTGATGGGAATTAGATGGAAACTCACCTCCCTCCTAGTCCGGGTCTGTAATGAGAAGTCAGCTCCTTTCAAAGTGGTTTCTGCTTTTGGGGTTTTTTTTTTTTCGCCACAGGGATTCTGCCTACATCTGAAAACATCTTCCCAGCTGGGGGGGGGGGGGGAGGGAGGGAGGGTGGGTTTCAGATTTTCAGGCAACTGACTGGGAGAGGAATATTTTTCTGATAGAAAAAGGTAAGGTTGACTATGAGCCTGCCTGGGGAAGAAATATTTATGGAACCTGTCTGCTTATTTCGTGGGTAGAAGAAAAAAAAAAAAAAAAAGAGAAGAATCATCTCATTTGTTTCTGAGACGTGTCGACTCTCCTGGCGTGGTTTCACGGAAAGATGAACGAGGCCCCGAGAAGGCCAACGTTCGCAGGATGTAGCAGACAACCAACCAGGGCGCTGGACGCGTCCTCCTCCCTGTCCCAGGATGACCCATCACTACCGTCCTCGTGTGGCCCCACAAGAAGGTCTGTGAGTCACACGTTACTGAGCTGCTGTCCACGGGGTGAGCTGCCCGTTGTCACCTGACGTGCGTGGCACCCGGGGATCACCAGGGGAGCGATGCGGGCTACCCCGTGGAACCGCTGCCCTGCCCCGTGGAGCGAGATGCTGCTTTTCAGAGACAACAGCCCAGAACCACAAGTCACGCAGCCGGGGCGTGGGCAGAGGAGAGGACTCGGACCTCCAGCTAGCTGCACTCGGAACCAAAGGACCAGGACAGAACGGAAACTTCAACACCAAAATCTTTCAGAAGTGGGGCGGGGGGTGGCTCGTCCAGGAAGATCCTGGTGCTGACCCCCTTCACTGTAAATGGCCAAGGTCCTCCACAGCCCCCCACCATCTGCATTCCTGGTCCCCAGCCCCTTCCAGACCCCTTGGCCAACAAGCCGGTTCAGGGGTTCCCGCCTTCTCAGCTGGTGCCTTCTCCATCGATACCCCTTTTCTTATGCCAAACTCTGATGCTTTACATTTTGGCCTCTCAAAGAAAGCATGGTTCGCCTGACCTGTGGTAGCACAGTGGATAAAGCATCGACCTGGAAATGCTGAGGTCGCTGGTTTGAAACCCTGGGCTTGCCTGGTCAAGGCACATATGGGAGTTGATGCTTCCAGCTCCTCTCTCTCTGTCTCTCTCTGTCCCTCTGTCTCCTCTCTAAAATGAATAAATAAAAAAAAAAAAAAAAAAAAGAAAGCATGGTTCTTTTTCACATCTCCACCTCCATCCTGGGCTGACTATTCCCTTTTATTGCTTGATTGACTGATGGATTTGAGAGAGAGAGAGAGAGAGAGAGAGAAACATGGACTTGTTGTGCCACTTACTTATATACATTCATCAGTGGATTCTCACATAAGTCCTGACCGGGGATCGAACCTGTAACCTTGGTGTACTGGGATGATGCTCTAACCAACTGAGCTACCCAGCCAGGGCTGCCTGGCATGCTCTTCTCCTTTTTTTTTTTTTTTTTTTTTTTGGCGTGGTGACATCGTCTCATCTTTAAAGATGCATTGCAGGCGGAATGGAAATGCCAGACAGCCTTAAATATACTTTGTACTTCCGCCTGGGCTGTGAAAGCTCTTTTTGACTGAATTAAACTGAAATCTTCTGGGGTGTGTGTGTGTGTGTGTGTGTGTTGGGGTTCCCCCGGCCTTAAGACTTAACCTCCTAAGGCTTCCGTTTGCTCCATCTTTTTCTCCACGGCTTCACGAGAGGCTTGGCACCCAACGAGACGCCCCCTAAGTATGTGTCCGTCTGAACGGAGGGGGGCCACCATGCACCTGACCTGCTGAGGCCTCGGAAGGCCCCAGAGTCACAGACGTTTAAAAAGAAGCACTGAGTTTGCTGCAGGGCAAGGTCAAGTTAGCATCGAGTCCGCAAGGAGAAACATGGCTTGGGTCGCTCTGGGGGAGTTCCATGTGGATGGGACAAGGGAGAAGAGGTCAGTTCTGGCGGCCGGGTGCAGGGGGCGGGGGGGGGGAACTTAAGATGAGAAGGTGAAGCGAATACCGGCAGAGCTTAGACACAGTGAGAACCATCTGTGGGTGACGGGTGGGCTGGCCATGGATGTCCGTTAGTGCCGTGACAGGTACAGACACCGTCCCTACCTGTGGTGTCCCCCCCCCCCCCGCCCCTGTCTCATCCTAATTTGGCAGGGAGTTTAGAATCTTCTAGAATGCCATCTGTGTCCTGTAGGAAGCTGCTTTGGCCCTCGCTCTTTGGCCCAGGAGGGTCTTCCTCTCACTGCCCAGGGCATTGGGGTGTGTGTGTGGGGGTGTGGGGTGCACTGAGAAGAGCCCCAGAAAAGACCTGGGGCCAGGGAAGTGAGCCCCAGGACCCCTGAGGGGAGGGGGCAGCTTAAGGAGGAGTGTGTCTTTTCTTTTTTTTTAAATATTTTATTTATTGATTTTTTATAGAGAGAGAGGAGTGAGAGAGAGAGAAAGAGAGAAGGGGAAGGAGCAGGAAGCATCAACTCCCATATGTGCCTTGACCAGGCAAGCCCAAGGTTTCGAACCGGCAACCTCAGTGTTCCAGGTCGACACTTTATCCCACTGCGCCACCACAGGTCAGGCACCTGGATTTTCCTGGAACCCGTTCCCGCAGTAGCTTTCTCTCTCTCTGCTCTCTGACAGAATACAAAGGACATCCTGGGGAGACTGACTTCACATCAATGAGCCAGTACCTGTGAGATTAGACTGGCTCTCGCTTCTGCTTAGAGAGGGGTTCTGTTTTGTTTTGTTTTGCATTTGAGCATACAGGTGTAAGACAATAATTTTTCATTAAACGCATGCTATTCCTTCGTGGATCAACTTATCATTAAGCGTGATTATGCCATCCCATTTAATGAACTTTGTTAAAAAAAGAAGAAAAACAGTTCTTCTTTCCTGATGGTAAAAAATTAATTAATTAATTAAAATAAAATAATAACTGAACCACTGAATAGAAGCGGTGCTATATATATAAAAGTGGCTGTGGGTTGCCAGGGAGACCAAAGTTCTACAAAATGACGGGAAGAAAAAGAACATCGGGGCTGTTTTGACAAATGACACTTTAAGGTGACAGGTTCCTTGCTATGCTTGCTCTTAATGAGTGCAGCTCTACAAAGGGAATGTTATTACCAAAGAACAGATCAACGTGGCAATCAGGGACCTGGCTGGAAGATGTGTTTTGTTTTATTGGCCCCACTCTTCCTCCCAGCACTGGGATAACTCATCAGAGGAGGATGCCTGATGGTGGTTAACCCACTGTTACCCCGCAAATGGAGGTGCCAAGAGCTCCCCCCTCCCCTCCTGGACGTGGAGATCGCCGTCTCCAGTGGCAGTCATCACGGTGAGGCTAAAAACACCACGGTGACCACAAAGGAGCGATGGTCTAACATCTAAAGTCACTGCCTTAAAAAAGATAATAATTATTTTTTGAATACATTGTTGCTACGCGTTGTAATGTCTGCTGTGAAAAATAACATTACACACATATGAATAAATACCCACACATGCACACACACACATATAAATTATATCTATATCTATTATCTATCTATCTATCTATCTATCTAATCTATCACCTGTCTGTCTCTATCTATGTATTATATCTATTATCCAGCTATCATCTATCTATCACAGGGGTCCCCAAACTTTTTTCACAGGGGGCCAGTTCACTGTACCTCAGACCGTTGGAGGGCCGGACTATAAAAAAAAACTATGAACAAATCCCTATGCACACTGCACATATCTTATTTTAAAGTAAAAAGACAAAACTGAAAGAAATACGATATTTAAAATAAAGAACAAGTAAATTTAAATCAACAAACTGACCAGTATTTCAATGGGAACTATGCTCCTCTCACTGACCACCAATGAAAGAGGTGCCCCTTCCAGAAGTGTGGCGGGGGCCGGATAAATGGCCTCAGGGGGCGCTCGCGGGCCATAGTTTGGGGACCCCTGATCTATCTATCTATCTATCTATCTATCTATCTATCTATCTATCATCTATCTATCATCTATCTAATCTATCTATCTATCTATCAATCATCTATCTATCATCTTTTTCCCCTTTAGTAAGCTAGTTCTCTCATCAGAATGAGATTCCCCGGCATTGTGAGCTCTTAACTTATAGTGCACCTCGTGTCAGGAGGCTCAGTGGCCACCTGCCCAGGTGGACCTACAGCTATTAAAAATGCACAGGCGGCGCTGGGACAAGACACTCACTTGGGTTTCTGATGCCCACAGGAGGGCACCTGCACAGACCCTCCTCCTTGCAGTGGTGGCAATGCAGGAGAACTGAGCCCAGACAGAGTCCAGGGAGAGCTTCCTCCCCCTCCAAGTGTCCCCCAACTGCCCACGTTGCCTCAGGCCTGACCACCAGCGGGGGGTGTATTTATTATATATATTCATCCCCAATGTTCCCAATGGACGGGTCTCTCTATTACTGGGTTTCAGTATTTAGGGTCTCCCAACAGCTGCAGGAGGACCCAGCCACAAGAAAAAAAAGAAATCGGTCACTGGGGTTTCAATAAAGCTGGAGAGATGAAAGAAAAAAATAAAATAAAATAAAAAAGAGCCCTCCTCTGTCTCATAGAGTCTGACCCCTGCATAAGGTGACATTTAAAAATACATGATAAGATGAGCCCCAAAACAAACAAACAAAAAGCCATACTGATGACCCCATTACCCTTCCCCGGGCTGTGAATCCCCCTCCCCCCCAGGAAGGCATTAGCAAGCTGCCAGCAATGAGAGTGAGGGGGCGGTTTCCTCTTGCAAGGAAAAAAGTTCTGCAAGGTCTGGGTGACACTTCTTACCGGATTGTTGGAAAAAAGAAGGTCTGTGGGCCTTCCCACACCGGGAGTCGAACCCGGGCCGCCTGGGTGAAAACCAGGAATCCTAACCGCTAGACCATGTGGGAGACGACGAGAGAGAGGAAGAGCGAAAACAAATTGAACACTTGCCCTCCGTCTCCGCCTCCACTTCCGCCTTGCGGCTTCCGGCTCCGCCCCCTTTACTCCTTCCCCCTCCCTTCCCGGGGCCGCGCGAGCCGTACTGCGCCTGCGCGGCGCCCAGCTCGGTCCCGCCGGTTCGGGCTCCGCGCCAGGTGTCCGGGACCGCGGGCGCCGCCCCCTCCCCGCGCGACCCCAGGTGTGGCGGTGGTGGCGGCGGCGGTGGCGGCGGCGGCCAGGGGGAGAGGGGGCCGAATGGGGGACACGGAGATAAAAATAAAAAAGATAATAATAAACGAGCTTTGTTAAAAAAGAAGAAAAGCAGCTTCTGCGGGGGACATTTGGGGGGAAAACCAGGCCTTTGGAGATGGCTGCTTTTTACTAAGGTGGCCCATGGTCCTCCTTTAGAAGGACAGTCCTTCTTTTGTAAGTTCCATCCTCCCTCCTCCTCCCTGGAAAAGTGTCTTCCTACACGTCCTCCTTTTTGGTATCGGAAGACTCATCTGTCAATGTCCGTGTTCGATCGATGCAGAGTCGATCTATTGTGTGTGATGTGACGTATTTGTATCTAAATGAGTACTTTTTTCTTACAATGATTATTAAAAGTCAATAAGCATGGAAGCATAATGACATAAAATACGGCATGTTTTTATGATGCATTGATCATATTATAGTGTATTCTTGTTGCCATGGATAAAGTGTTTCTTTTATTGACAATATTGTTTTTCTTCCATTTATTTTTGTCCTTTTTTTCACTGTAAAAAAGTTGGTCACCTGAGCTTTTAGCATCTTTTGTAGGGACCCCCCCCCCCCCCGGCTGGAGCAAAACCCAAACTAAACTCCCCAAACCATGAAGCGGAACCCCCCCCCCCCCCCCCCCGCCTGCGCTCTGCTGGCACTCATATATTGGGGGGAGGGAAGGGAATAAAAATAAAAATAAAAAACACCATCACCTGGGAGAGAAGCCTGGACAAGCCATGTAGGAGGTTGGTGTCTTATCCAGAGGGGACACTCCACTTCAGTGGTTGTCACCAGGCCACCAACCTCAAGGTCCACGTCAGAACTGGAGACATTTCAAAAAGAAAAAAAAAAGAGAAAAGGAAAAAAAGGTCAGCCTCAGCTTTTTAAAGTGAGAAAAAAAAAATCAAGAATTCATTGACTTCCTTTTATTGTCTCCGCAGAACCAGGTCAGAATGACCCTATCCTGTTTAATGAAATGCTGAGTTACTTTCACTTGATTTTAATTTATTGGTTTGAGAGGGAGAGTAAAAACACACACACACACACACAAAGATTGATTTGTTGTTTCACTCACTTATGCATTCATTGGTTGGGTCTTGTATGTACCCTGAGTGGGGATCAGACCCACAACCTTAAGGTAGTAGGGTAATGCTCTAACAAACTTAGCCACCCAGCCAGGGCCCAGGTTGAGGTTTTTTATAGGGTTGGGGGGACAGGAATGCAGAAATGCAGACATGCTGGTGAGACGAGTTTTAACTGGAGGACCTTGGAGCTGGGCTATTTGTGGTAATAAGGAGGTCACTACCGGATCTTCCTGGACAAGGGGCCCCTTCTAGCTCTGAAAGGTGCTAGTGGTCAAATTCCAGTTCTGTCCTGGTCCTTTGGTTCCGTGTGTGCGTGAGTGTGTGTGTGTACATGTGCATGTATGCGTGTGCAAGACTTTGGTGCCAGGGGTAACTGGAGGTCAAAGTTCTCTCCTCTGCACACACTTCAGTTGCACGAATTATAAGGTTTTGGTCCGATGTATTTTAAAAGTAACTCAGGCCCTGGCTGGGTAGCTCAGTTGGTTAGAGTGTCATCCTGGTACACCAAGGTTGAAGGTTTGATCCCTGGTCAAGGCACATACAAGAATCAACCAACAAATGTATAAATAAATTGGAACAACAAATCAATATTTTGTGTTTTTTTTCTCTCTCCCACTCAAACCAATAAACTAAAACAGTAAAAGTAACTCAGCATCTCATTAAACAGGGTCATTTTGAACTGGTTCTGCAAGGACAAAAAATAAAAGGAAGTCAATTCATTCTTGATTTTTACTTACTTTCAAAAAGTTAGATAAATGTATTCAAGACATTCTAAGAAACAGACAAACAGGAAGAAGACATTAACATCACAAATAACCCAGGACCAGTAAACAACCTCTGCTGCCCTGTTGCCAAATTCTGTGCTCCCTTCGCCACATAGTCAGACCTTGAAACAAAATCTTTTACTTAACACTTTTTTTTTTTGTATTTTTGTATTTTTCTGAAGGTGGAAACGGGGAGAGACAGACAGACTCCCGCATGCGCCCGACTGGGATCCACCCGGCACGCCCACCAGGGGGCGATGCTCTGCCCCTCAGGGCGTCGCTCTGCCGCAACCAGAGCCACTCTAGCGCCTGGGGCAGAGGCCAAGGAGCCATCCCCAGCGCCCGGGCCATCTTTGCTCCAATGGAGCCTTGGCTGCAGGAGGGGAAGAGAGAGACAGAGAGGAAGGAGGGGGGGTGGGGGTGGAGAAGCAAATGGGCACTTCTCCTAAGTGCCCTGGCCGGGAATCGAACCCGGGTCCCCCGCACGCCAGGCCGAGGCTCTACCGCTGAGCCAACCGGCCAGGGCCTACTTAACACTTTTTAAACGCAGTTCAGAACTGGAATCTTTGTACATGTTTGGAGTCCACAGCTGCTTGTGGACCATGGGCTCCTCACGGGTCAGCTGCTGTGACCTGGGGGCCCCCTGCCAAGCATCAAGATTGTGGGTGTGAGACCCGTGCCAGCTGTTTCCTTCAAGACGCGGGAAACCGTAAGGGGGACACAAAAGATGACTTCCTCCCACTGAAACGGCTACAACACAAAGCGGTAAAAATAAATGCACGGTTTAAAACAGGGGTAGTCAACCTTTTTATACCTACCACCCACTTTTGTATCTCTGTTAGTAGTAACATTTTCTAACCGCCCACCGGTTCCACAGTCATGGTGATTATATTATAAAGTAGGGAAGTCACTTTACTTTATAAAATTTATAAAGCAGAGTTACAGCAAGTTAAAGCATATAATAATAATTACTTACCAAGTACTTTATGTCAGATTTTCACTAAATTTGGCAGAATAAATCTTTATAAAACAACTTACTATAGTGAAATCTTTTTTTTTTTTTTTTTTTTTACAGAGAGTGAGTCAGAGAGAAGGACAGACAGGGAGAGACAGACAGGAACGAAGAGAGATGAGAAGCATCAATCATTAGTTTTTCATTGCGCATTGCAACACCTCAGTTGTTCATTGATTGCTTCCTCATATGTGCCTTGACCGCGGGCCTTCAGCAGACCGAGTAACCCCTTGCTGGAGCCAGCGATCTTGGGTTCAAGCTGGTGGGCTTTTTGCTCAAACCAGATGAGCCTGCGCCCAAGCTGGTGACCTCAGGGTCTTGAACCCGGGTCCTCCACATCCCAATCCGACGCTTTATCCACTGTGCCACCGCCAAATATCTTTTTATTTATATTTTGGTTGCTCCGCTACCACCCACCATGAAAGCTGGAACGCCCACTAGAGGGCGGTAGGGACCAGGTTGACTACCACTGGTTTAAAATATCCCAGGAATAATAAGGCAACAGGCTATTACTACCCAGAGGTCGGTCCACACCTAAAGGCCTTCCAAAAGGTTGCAAATTGCCTACTTCTTCCCCAGTTCCATGTGGCACCCTTCTCCCTGACTGGCTCTACTTGCAGAAGGTAAGCAAGGCCTGCCACAGAAACCTCTAGCTACCCGCGAGTTTCCCACATTACCTGCATAGGGCACTCACCCCAGTACCTCCGATAATCTGAGTTCTTGGCAGTGTCTATTTCTAGGCTCGTTTGTTCTGGCAGAACCACCAAAGGCAGTTGTTTTCAAAGCCTTTATTCACCTTTGAAAAACATATGTCTATGACCGATATATAGTTTTATATATATATATATATATATATATTTTTTTTTCCCCATAATCATTTCTGACAGTTTTTGTAAGGACGGGAGTGATTTCTGGGATGAGGCCGCCCACGTGAGCTGTTCGTGTCCCAGGAGACCGGCCTCTGCCTTACAACGTCCAGACTCATAGATCTGTCCAGGAATGAATTAAATTGTCCAGTGAGGAGGCAGGGCCTGATTCAGTAGTCATCACGGGGATGAGTTAGGTGGGGATTTAGACGCGGGAATGTGGAGCCCGGGAACTTGCTGTGACCGATGGCTCAGTTTGGATAGCTGTGGATGTGGGGGACGGCCGAGGTGGACAAGGCCAGCGGCATCAGGCCACGGAGAAGCCTCTTCTCTGTGACCCTCGTGTCCACTTAGAATTCTCCCACGTGGAAGCTCAGCAGAGTGCAATTGCATAATAGGAGTATGCATAATTGTCTAGCTGGCCTACTTGGTCGCAATTTGCTCATGCGCACTTCACAGTGTGGGAAGAAGGCTTCTGGGAGCCACTTTCCGTTTCATGACATCTGAAACTTGATGTTCTTGGAAGTGTATTTCTTTTTTTTTTTTTGTATTTTTCTGAAGCTGGAAACGGGGAGGCAGTCAGATAGACTCCCGCATGTGCCCAACCAGGATCCACCCGGCACGCCCACCAGGGGGCGATGCTCTGCCCATCCAGGGCGTCGCTCTGTCACGACCAGAGCCACTCTAGAGCCTGAAGCAGAGGCCAAGGAGCCATCCCCAGCGCCCGGGCCATCTTTGCTCCAATGGAGCCTCGGCTGCGGGAGGGGAAGAGAGAGACAGAGAGGAAGGAGAGGAGGAGGGGTGGAGAAGCAGATGGGCGTCTCTCCTGTGTGCCCTGGCCGGGAATCGAACCCGGGACTTCTGCACGCCAGACCGACGCTCTACCACTGAGCCAACTGGCCAGGGCGGAAGTGTATTTCTTTTGTATCAAATATACCTTCAGCTAGAGAGCTTAGGGCCCTTTTTCCCCTTGGGGCAGAATTTCATATTGTCCACCACAAAGACTAGGATGTTCGAGGGAAGTCTTTGGGGCAAAGTTTCATACTAACAGGAAGGAGAAGTGATTACAGTGCTGCATGTGGACAGCCATGGTGACTGCTGGGGGTTTGGGCCCCAGGACTGCAGGTGCCAGCCACACCGTGCCCTCTGTGTTGCTGTGTGTGGCCAGCCTTGGGAAGAATGACACTTTCCGTACTTTGGACATGGTGACAGCCCTTTAGTGTTGCACCTGTTGTAGCTTGTGCACTCAGCCGGCCAAGAGATGAGACCCCGTGGAGAAGAACCTTTCATTTCTGATTTACCACATTAGGTCTCTTTCCAGAAAAGCAATCAGGGGCTGGTGACATTAAAGCCCACGCAAGTGCGTGAGCACCACGTGGGACCTCTGACGTGGCATGAATTCTGCCTCCCGGGGCAACAGCCTTCAAGTCCCGGGGGTGGGGGTGGGGGGGCTGGTGCCAGCTTCAAGGCCAAGCACTTCACACACTGCTTCCTGGTGTCCCTACTCAGCGGGGGGTGGGGCGGTGGACTCCAGGTAGCAACCTGTCAGCCTCCAGTCCTACAGAGACTGGGAAGCGAGATGTCACCTTTGCCACCCTGGGCTGCAGACAGAATTCTGCATGTGACTTATTATTCCAACCAGAAGCCCCCACATAGTTGTGGAGGGCAGAGACGGTGTGTGTGATGCCCGTCTGGCTGGCCGGCTGGCCTTGTTGCCAGCATCTTCTGGTGCCTGGTCACTAGCCGGTGTCCAGAGGCAAGACTGAGGGTGTCCACGGGCGGGTTGCGTTTTGCTCCTGTGGACCTTCAGGTATAGCGTGCGGCCGCAGCATGGCGCGGCGGCTCCCGGAGGCTGTGTCTCAGCCAGCACACGCTGTCGAGGGCCAGGTCTCCAGTTCCGGGCACCCATCCCAGACGCCAAGTCTAGGGCAAGCCTTTCCAGCTTTGCCAAATGCTTTGTCAGCCTCCAATTCCCCACATGAACTCCTTACTTCTGGAGACAGATTATTTTTTTCCTGTGCCTGAGCTGGGTGATAAAGATAGGGTTTATTATTTCGATGCATAAAAAGGGGTAACTGAAGGTCAGCGAGGTCAGGAACAAACAAGGAATAAGTGTGAGAGATGGGACGTAGGTAGACCCAGGCCTGTCGTCTCTGCAGGGAACACGCTGACCACGGTAGCTTTGGACCACTTCCAGAGCAAGGACAAGCCGCCAATAACAGCAAAGACACCGAAGTGTCCCCTCTGACAGAAGTGCAGAAAACCCTGTCTTCCCCCCAACACGTAGGATGCTGGAGAAAGCTGAACGTTTAAATTGCATGTTGTTCTTTTGTGGAAAAAAAGGGACAACAACAAGGCAAAAATGGGAGGGGAAATTTACAGGGGACAAAGAAGAGGAAGGAAATGATGGGGAATGTGAGCTGTGGTGGCAGACGGTCAGCTGTGGGGAAAGTCGCCGCTGTTTGGAGTTGAAGGACACTGGGTTTAACGCGGATGCCAGGTTAGGGGGAGAGGGGCGTCTTTGGGTCCCAGGCAGGTGCATGGATGAAATCCAGATTCACGTATCGAACCAGAAATGTAACGCCCTACGCCCTCAGTGAACCCCTGTCGGAATTAGCATTCGCTCCGAGTAGAGAAAACGCCTGTCTTAGAATTCACACCATGCTGTCGGCAACTGACGGGGATTTGGGGTTCGAATTTACATCAGTGGAGTCGTGCGGTAATTCCCAAGCTGAGAAACCAACATACAGAATGGGTTCCGGGCGCATTTCCCCGGGATTTCTGGCAGAAGCCTATGCAAGCTATGTTTGGGGGAGACACATTCTCACATGGTTCCCAAAGATACAACACAAAGACTCCTTAATTTCTCTTTACAAATAAATACCTGGGCCCAGCAAATAACATAAAGAGAAGGATAGTATTGTTTGGCATCTGCAGGTCAGAAAATATTAATGCTAACAGCATGCAATTAGTAATGAGCACAATGTTAGCACAAGATCCTAATTTCTATTAGACTAAAAAAGATGTTACATACTTTCTTTTCAGACATGACAGTGATGTTTATCATTTATTCCTTTTAGGATTATGATTTATACTGCCCTTCAGTATTTTAGAGGTATCTTTTTTTAAAATCTCAACATGGCCAAAAAAAAGAAAAAACAAGAATACATTTCATACTACACATATAAACCGCTAGCGTGCATATTTTAATGATGTTCTAATAAGAAACTAAAAAGAATGCATTATTTCTGAACATGCTGATTGAATAACTTTTATGTAAGCATCATTTCAAGCCCAAAGAAAGAAATTTGAAGGTAATTTTTGGAAATCACTGAATTTGGATATGTTCAAAAGCGTAATTACGCTATGGCTTTACGGAAAAGAAGTTGTTGTTAAACGAGTAACTGTCCCCACATAACTGACAGAGAGAATTTCGTGTTTCTATTATACTACTGATTTAATTCCATTTTTGATGTATGATCACTGCAAACATCTTTTTTTTTTATCTTAAAGATTTTTTTTTCCCATTACTTGAGAGAGAGAGAGACAGAGAGAGAGAGAAGTATCAACTCATTCCACTTAGTTGTTCCACTTATTTATGCATTCATTGGCTGCTTCTCATATGTGCCCTGACTGGGGAATCGAACCTATGACCCTGGCAGGCTAGGAGGATGCTTTATCAACTGAGCCACCCTGCCAGGGGCCACAGTAAACATCTTTTAATGCCCCCCCTCCATCCCGTTCTTTCTTGCTCTGTTGTTGGGAGTGTAGCAGAAAGGGAAGTCAGAGCAGAGGAGGAAAATGGGGGTGGAACATAAGAGGAGGAGGAAAAAACCTCCAGTTATAGTCTAAGAAGAGAAACAAGACGGCACTGACCTAGAGTTTGGAGGTGGAGGCTGCACGGATTCTGTAGATTTGGGAACTCTTTCTATCTTTTTGAGTTTATTTTGCGATTTTTTTTTTAATCTCTTTGATTCACTTTGAGGCTTAGCATGCCATGGTGCAAATAAAAAAAAAAAAGATGTTTGGTTTTGGAGGGAAAGAGAGAAGCAGGAATGGGGAGATGGTATTCCGGTTGGGCTTCAGACTTTGAGGAAGGAACCATCCCCAGGAAGAGAGTGGGTTGAGGCAGGTGCAGAGGAGACAAGAGCAAGTTAAATTGTGCCTTGTGGCTAGAAAGAGAAGGTGGCGGGGGACTGATCTTGGCCAGAGAAGTGTCCCCCCCACCCGGAGATGTTGGCTTGGGAAGCTGGCAGAATTAGAAGACCATGTCCATCCCCAGCCCCCCCCCCCCAGGTATACAAATGCTGGGTGTGAATTCCTACCAGGTCAACTCGCGAAAGCTTCTGAAATCCCTTCCTGGGTGTCTACGAAGAAGTCATTCGCTCCATCACCCCCTGCAGGGTAGGCCTTCCCCACCTCTCTTAGGGACCTCATCAGTTTCAATGCAAGCATGAATTTATTTCACTCCGATAATTGGGCTTCTGCCTGGCCGCTGGGATGCCAATTAGCTGGGTTTTTTAGTTGGCAAACAACAGGGCCATTAAGATGATATAACCTCATGGTTCATCCACGCATGTCTCATTCACTCATCGGAATTGACCGCATTTGTTATTTCACGGAGGAGGCTGAGTGGAGTCAAAGCCATCCCGTGATCCAGAGTACCCACGAGGCCGGGCAGCTTCCATCCATGACTCCAACTCAAACATCCATGCCTTCCGCAAGTCCCGGTTAAGCGTGTATGATGTCACAGGTGTCAGGACAGAAATGTAATTCATTCAGTCTGGCACGGAGCTCTCATCTCAAGTGTACTCGAAGGATGAAACAAACACCCTCTGCTCGCTGGTGAACTAAGACAAGGAGAAGGAAGAAGTATGACGGAGAAAACCCATACTCCCTAGACCAGTGGTTCTCAAAGTGTGTGCCAGGGCACACTGGGGCGCCCTAGGAGATTTCCAGGTGCGCCCTATGGTTTTCCAGAGAAATATGTGCCTGTTGGGGACCAAAAGACCAACAGGATTTTGGAGTTTAGATTTTTGGGGGACAGAGGTGTGAGGAATTGGTGTAGGCTGACAGTCTGCCCAACACCCCCACCTCACTTGCCTGATGAGGTTGCAAAAGGCTGTTAAGCTGTGGTGCTGGATTGTTTACACTACCCCCCATGTTCCCCAGAAAGACTCCAGGCAAGTTTCCTCTATCCTTTGTTTGGTGTAAAGTTAAGATGATATGTATGGTAGGGGTTTTGGATTGATGATTAAACATAAGGAATTGTCTCTTGAAGCCTTTTGGATTTCTATAATATGTGGCAATATCTAAAAAAGCTTTGAACATTTTACTACAATTTTCAACATCCTATTTATGTGAATTAGGATTTTCTACCCTCAACACAATTAAGAGTAAAAAGAGGAATTCTTCAATGTATTGACAAGGAAATGAGAGTTTGCCTTTCAAATATATGCCCAAACATTGAAGAAATCACTAGGACACATCAGGCTCATGATTCTCATAAACACAAGAATGAAAAAACTTAACATATTCGCACCGGGACCTGCTGAATTTACTAAATCTTACTAAGAATGTATCTGTATATATATATATAAAAAGATAACTTTTTGTCATTTAAAAATTTTTAACCCCTTTTTTATATGAATTCTAAAAAGCATAACTCAAAAAACGTAACATAAAAATGTTTTTTAATGTCAGAATAAATTAAATTTGGTCATATTTATTTTGTTTATCATAAAGGCATGCTTGGACTTTATATTTTTTCTTTAATATTTGACTTATTATAACATATTTCTCAGAAATTTGTAGATAGTGCGCCTACAATTATTCGTAGGATTTTAAATGCACCCCGACTTCAAAAAGTTTGAGAACCACTGCACTAGAGGGTGAAAATCGCTTTACTTCTCACAAATAAATATCATGGCTTTATTTCTTCCAAGTAAAGAGTTAGGGCTCTTCTCTTTGTTATTTACACAGAAGTTTTTTTGTTTTTGTTTTTTAAGATGGAGAAAAATGTTCCCGAAAGCTAAGGGATTGTTCAAGGTTCTCTCTTACCATGAGTGTTTTAACACTTTCTTGAAAAAGAGGTGTATGATAAATGTGTGAAGCTGTTTTGAGGCACCCCTTTTGGAGCTAAGTAGGGTCTTCACTTCCAGAAATCACCGTCAAATGGAAACTTGGCCCAGAGACGGGGACAGATGTGAATTCCTTGGGTCAAATCTGGGGAACGTCCCAAAGAGGTCGGCGGTAAGTGGGCATCTATCTCACAGTCTTATAGGACACAGTTTCAGTCTAAAAAAAAATTTTTTTTTCATATGGATGTCTAGTTGATCTAGCCCATGTATTGAACGTAATGATTTTCTTTATTATTTTGGTACCAAATTAACCTGACACTCAGTATCCACACACATGTAAGTCTGCTCACTTTTCTCTTCTGTTCTTCTCCCTTTGTTCCTTCATAATTCTTATGCCAACAATTCTGCTTTAATTCCTGTATGTTTATTAAGTTTTTATGCTTTAGAGAGAGAGAGAGAGAGAGAGAGAGAGAGAGAGAAGGACAGACAGGGACAGAGAAGGAAGAGAGATGAGAAGCATCAACTTGTAGTTACAGCACCTTAGTTTTTTATTGATTGCTTTCTCATACATGCCTCGACTAGGGGGCTCCAGCTGAGCCAGTGACCCCTTACTCAAGCCAGCAACCTTGGGCTCAAGACAGCGACCATGGGGTCATGTCTATGATCCCATGCTCAAGCCAGCGACCCCACACTCAAGCTGGTGATCCTGCACTCAAGCTAGGGACCTCAGGGTTTTGAACTTGGGTTCTCTGCACCCCAGGCCATTGCTCTATCCACTGCTCCACCACCTGGTTGGGCAAGACTAATTGATTTTTAAACCAATCACTTGTTTTAAACCAATCCAGCACTCCAGAAATAAACAAATGTGGTTGGGGGGGGGGAATTAGTCTTTATTCTTTTTTATACCCTGCCAAAATTTTTTTCTGCCATTGTTCGTTTATCATTTTTGAAGCAAAATTCATGAGAAAGGCCTATAATTTTCCTTTCTACTAATTTATTTTCCTTGTCAGATCTTGGTCAAAGGTATGCCAACTTTACATGAAACAGATTGTAGAATACTTAATCTGATTTTCTAGTCCTTGAAACAAGATTGGTAATTTTGTTCCTTAAATTGGTGACAGAATTCACTAGTCAGACCATCTGGACCCGGAGGTTTCTTTGTTGGAAGATTTTTAATTACAGTTTTTCAATTTCTTTCATGATTATAAGGTTTCACATTTTCTATTATTGGCTGTATTTTCCTATTGCTTGTTCTTTTCACATAAAATTTCAAATGTATTGGCTGTAGGATTATTTTAATTTCTTCCTATGATATTTGTAGTTATTCCTGTGACACTATGTTTAAAAAAATCAGGCACTGGAGAGGTAGCCCAATTGGTTAGGACGTTGCCCCAAGATGCCAAGGTTGCGGGTTCAACTCCTGGTCAGGGCGCATACAAGAAAAATACCAATGAATGCATGAATAAGTGGAATAACAAACTGATGTTTTCTCTTTCTCTCTCTCCTTTCCTCTCTCTCTAAAATCAATAAATAAAAATTAAAAGGGAATCATGATGAGCTTTGTGATTATTTCTTTTTTATTTCTCCTGCTATATATTTTCCTTGATTATCTCACTGGGGATTTATCAATGTTTTTAGTCGTTCTAAGAATTAAACTGTAGGTTTCTCAATCTTGTTTACTGTACACTTGCTTTCTAATTCATTTATTTCTGCACTGGTCTTTATTATTTCCAACTTGCTTCTTTTTTTGGGTGGGGGTAACTTTCTGCTTTTTTAAAACTTCTTGTGAAGGGCTCCTTCATTCAGACTCTTTTCTTTTTGATAAAATTTCTTCTGGATCTCACATGTTTTGAGATATAATTTTTTATTTATTGGTTCATATTAGAGAGTAGAAAGAGAGAGAGAGAAGGGGGAGGAGCAGGAAGCATCAACTCCCCTATGTGCCTTGACCTTGGAAGCCCAGGGTTTCGAATTGGTGACCTCAGTGTTTCAGGTTGACGATTTATCCACTGCGCCACCACAGGTCAGGCTGAGATATAATTTTATCCTTAAAATTATTTTCAAGTTGTTTCTCAGAGAGTCTGTTGGGATTTCTTTTTTGATCCATTGAGATGGATATTTTAAGTTTCCATATGTGAGTTTTCTAGTTATGTACATAATTGATTTAAAAAATAATAATTTTTTTTTTTTAGCTCAGTTGCATTGTGTTCAGAACAGCTATTCTGTGTGCTTTCAGATTTATGAAATTATGGTCCAGTGTATGGTTCATTTTGTTACACTATTCTGATTGCATGGGTATCCTGCAAGTTAAGGAGTGCAGCTTGCCCATAGGTTAACTCCTCACACCCGACACTAATATAATAATGTAGGTCAACTGGAACTGAGAAATTGAAACGATGTAACAATGAAAAGGGATGTACCTATTAACACCTATTTACTAATACTGTTGTTCGAAGGTTTTCCATTCCACCGTTACTTGTACCTGGTATGATTGGCTAATCGGTTATGGGCAGCTTGTGAGCATGCCCCACCATTGTGGACAAGGTGGATCTTCTCATAATTCTTGTTAATATTTCCTTTAATCACTTAAAACTGTATAATACGGTGCCTTAAAATCTAGAATTGAGACACTTTTCCTGGTGTAAAATTGGACCTCAGGTGCTTGTCTTTATGTACAGTTGTTCCATATTTTTACACCTGAGATAAAATCTCTCGCAACTACTACATATGATTTTTTTCTTTTAATTTTTTTCTAGTCTGAAAAATCCTTGATGTTTGATGCAAGTGTTTGATCAATTTAAAAATGCATTTGCAGCCTGACCAGGTGGTGGCGCAGTGGATAGAGCGTCGGACTGGGATGCGGAAGGACCCAGGTTCGAGACCCCGAGGTCGCCAGCTTGAGCGCGTGCTCATCTGGCTTGAGCAAAGAGCTCACCAGCTTGGACCCAAGGTCGCTGGCTCCAGCAGGGGGTTACTCAGTCTGCTGAAGGCCCACGGTCAAGGCACATGTGAGAAAGCAATCAATGAACAACTAAGAAGTCGCAACGCGCAACGAGAAACGGATGATTGATGCTTCTCATCTCTCTCTGTTCCTGTCTGTCTGTCCCTGTCTATCTCTGCCTCTGTAAAAAAAGGAAAAAAAAAAAAAAAAAGCATTTGCATATGGGTCTACCATTTTGTTACTTGCGTACTGTTTTTCTGTTTATTATCCATTCATTTTTTTTTTCTTTCTTGCCTTCTTTTGGAGTGTTTTTTTTTAATGTTTCCTATTTTCTGTTTTCTTGGGAGGTTTTTGTTATTTCATAGATCTTTGATGTATGTATACATATCCAACACTAATCATTAATTAATCAATATCTAATCTACCACGATCCCATGACCATTAAACCAAAACTATCATGGAAAGCAGACGAGACCTTGCAAATGTCCAGTTGACATTCACAAGCACTGGCGGTCTGGCTGGGTCCACCAACGGCCACCAACAGCTGCCCCGAATAGAAATGAAAACGAATCAGAACACACAGAGGTCTGGAATCTCCGGACACGTTGCTTTTAAATTCAGATACCGGGTCCTGTCTTGGTATCGCTCAATGGCTACCTGTGTTTCTCTTGATGGAAATATGATTCATAGAACCATCATCACAAAGACTTCTGGGCAACTCAACATCCAAAGAAAGAAGGTGTTTTTTATTCCTACTGTTGGGGGGCGGGGGTTCCCCTTATTCAGTTAAGCAAGCGGTTTTAGGATTCTGAGTGTTCTAGATGCTGTGCCATGCCCAGCGGATAAATAGAAAGATGAGGGGCAGAGGGTACGTGCCCATGGAGCTCAGACCGTCTTCGGAAGGACCAGGCGTCTATTGGATGAAGCTGGGGGGGCCTTGGTTAGTACAGGATAGATGGCAGCGTAGGGTGGTAAATAAGCCATGAGGAGCCATGATGAGCTCAGAGAGGGCGAGAGAGGAACCAGGTGACACACAGCAGAAGCTGGAATGGAGGTGACAGAGGGGAGGAACAGAGGAGACGGGCCCTTGCCCTGGGTCTTGTTGTGGACGGAGAGTCCTATAGACTGGGGCGTGTGTCACACATAGGGCTTGTGTGACGAGCGATGAGCCTGGAGTCACCCAAGAGCAATTAAGATCTCATCTACTAGGAACAGGGAGGCATTCACAGGCTGGTGGAGGAACCCCATGGTGATATCGTGAGCTTTAGCCCCCTCCCATTGGCCGCCAGAGGGACAACAGGGTTGAGGGCTGTGCTAGGGTTCTGGAGTCTCAGACCCGTTTTTAAATCCATCTCCACAACCCAGGCAACAGTCCCCGAGTCCCCAGAACGGGGTGTGGTGGCCTCCCACATCACAGCGGGATCGGAATGGGGGATACCGGTGATGCTCTTCAATTCCTGGGCTCTTGATCTCAACAAGCACAGAACAGAAGGGGCAGAGCAGGTGTTGGTGTTTTTTTGTTTTTTTCTTCAGAAAGTTATAAGCAGCTTCAAGAACAGTTGGATGCTGAAGTAGGACCAACAGTGGAGAAGCCAGCTTCGGGACCAGGGGGAAGAGACCATGACAGGAGCACTGAGGCGGAAAGAGCATGGCGCTGGGTGAGGCAATGACACGGACAGGACAGAGACACTGTCTCAGGCACGGCGTGGCCCCCGACGGGGAGACAAAGCCAGCAGAAGGGACGATGCCGTCCACGGGACAGCAGCCCCCCAAGAGTGCGTCTCCACTCGGAACTGAGACACCCTCCCCCCGGCCGGACTCAGACAGCCCGCTCTGCCCCTCTCCCTGCCTATTAATTTGCACCCGCCTTGCTGCTTCGGGTCTTGGATTATAAAGGAAACGCGAACAGATGGTACGGAGCGGAAGGAAATCACACATCAGACGGGAGCACATGTGACAAAGTCAACGATTCCTCGCCTGGCCTTCTCTCCTCTACGGAGATCGTTGGCTGGCTTTCCCTGCCCTCCCCTGCCCTCCCCCGCCCGCCCCTGTCCATCGTTTCTGGGGGCTTCCCCCCCCAAAAAAATGTTGTTGGGCAGGAAACATTCATCCACCTGCGCAGGTGAGGCTGACACCTTTGAACATCTTTGCTTCCATGTGTGGAAATGAACTCGTTCTCAAGAGCAGAATCATCACACTGGAGATGGTGAGTGTTACATTTTTAATGGCTTTCACAAAATCTTTCTCCCCCCCCCTCAAAAAAAGGTGCCCAATTTTTTCCCCCATCCACAAGCTCGTTTATATATATATATATTTGTGTGTGTGAGTATATATGCCATTTTATTAGGTATGAAGCAGTAATAGTTCATTGCGATTTAATTTGCATTTCTCTCCCGATTTTTTTGCATGTATTGAACAGGTCATCTCTCTCTCTATATATATATGTGTGTTTTTGTTGTTGTTTTTGGTAAAGCAGCTCAGATCTCTCGCTCATTGGTGATCAGACTGTTGACTCTCTCGCTGGGTTCGGCATTCCTGTCGATCTGCCTCACACAAGTTGGCGTCATCTGTGTTTTGTAAACTGTGCTTCTCAGTTGCTGGTTCTTGTTTTGATTTCCCCGAACAGTGTGTGTCGTAGAGCAGAACGTTTTAAAATGTCGATCGGCTCTCTACATCACCCCTTTCTCTTTCCTGCGGTTTATGCTTTTGATGTGACGGCGAAGACACCTTTGCCTCATCCCAAATCAGGTCCATGGTCCATACAATTTTAATCTAGGGGGCGCCAACTAGTGAGGTGTGGGCAAAAGGTGGAGTGTGTGTGTGTGAGTGTGTGTGTTTGTGTGTGTGTGTGTGTGTCTTTATTGATGTCCAATTGTTTCAGGACCATTTTTGAGAATTCTAACTTGTTATCCTCTTCCAAAAAAGCATTGACCATATTATTTATTTATTTAATTCAATGAGAGGAAGGGAGGCAGAGATAGACTCCTCCAGGTGCCCCAACTGGGATCCACCTGGTAAGTCTACTAGGGGGGTGATGCTCTGCCCATCTGGGGCGTTTCTCTGTTGCTCAGCAACCAAGCTCTTCTGAGTGCCAGAGGCAGAGGCCGTGGAGCCATCCTCAGTACCCAGGGCCAACTAGCTCAAATGGAGCCATGGCTGCAGGAGGAGAGAAGAAGAGAGAGAGAGAGAGAGAGAGAGAGAAGTGAGAGGGGGAAGGATGTAGAAGCAGATGAATGCTTCTCCTGTGTGCCTTGATTGAACCCAGGATATCCACACGCCAGGCTGAAGCTCTACCACTGAACCAACCAGCCAAGGCTGTCCATATATTGGTATGTGGATCTATTTCTGGATTTTACCACTGTATTTCTTTGTTCTTGTTGTCCTAGCAGTTCACCAATGCCACACTGTCTTGATGAATAGAGCCATTTGGTTAGCTTTCAAATCAGACAGCGAGAATTCTTCCAGACACAGTCTTTGTTTTCAAAACCATTCTGGCTATTCCTGTCCCTTTTACTTCCCATGTGAACTTCATACTGGCATGCTATCATATCAGAGGTTGGGATACATCACATCACTCCCTGTAGGGGATGTTGGGTGACTCTCTTCACCTAGGTTCTCTGAGCTTCCATTTCTTTACTTTGAATGCATTTAGTCAAGAAAATATGTTCTCCTGTAACCAAACATGTTGATCGCCAAGCTGGTTTTTCTACTGTGAAATATCTCAAATGTACAGGAGAGTTGAAATAATTATGTGGAAGAAAGATATGGCCTCAGGCATCACTTTCAGTGTGTTGGCACATTTCTTTCTTTCTTTTTTTTCTGTCAAAAGCTGGTATTACGTATTTTAGGCTTTGCAAGTTATACAGCCTCTATCTCAACCACCCAGCCCTTGCTTCCGCGGGCTAAAATAAGCCACAGACAACATGTGAGAGAGCGTGACTGTGGCGGTGATCCAACTGAAATTTCATAGAATGTTCACGTTGCCAGCAAATGTCATTCTTCTTCTCGTTGCTTTGTTTTCTTCTGTTTGGTTTTTAACCGTCGGGGAAAAAAGTAAAATCCATTCTTAGATGATGGACAGAAGCAGGCAGTGGACCAGAACTGGCTCACGGGCTGGAGTTCGCCGAATCCTTGCTGCTCCAAACAGATTGAACAACACGCGTTGGTACCTTGGATATTATTTTTCTTATGCAAATCATTTGAATGTAAGAAATGATAGCTCTTCAACTCTAAACATTTCAGCACACATCTCTTCTCCTCAGGATAAGGACCGTCTTCTGCCTGATTACAATACCCTCATCCTCTCTTAAGAAAATTAACGACAGCTCTTGGCTATTACCGCATTTCTGGACATATCGCATCTGACTCATTTGAAGTGTTTTCTCAAGCCCCCCCCCCCCCACCATGAGCTCAATTCAAAGTTTATATTGACATTGGACTCTGATGAGCCTCTTGTCTCTTTTAATGTAGACTAGTCCAGGCTTTTCTCCTCTATCACTTTTATTTTTGCCAAGTCTGGGACCGGCGGTCTTGAACAGTGTCCAAGGATTTGTAAATTCCTCTTCTGCGTCATTGCATAGTTGATACCCAGCGGTGGTGCCCTTGAACCGTACCAGGCAGAATCCCAACCAGTGTCTGCTCAAGTGTTAGATACTTGTTTACCTTCATTTTAAATTAAAAGAAAAAAAAATTTTTTTTAACTTTCCACACTCATCAAGATTGCACCGGGGGGGTGGGTGGGGGGGGTGGGAATGACTAACCTACTTTGGCTGCAGTGTTTGATTTGCTTTTAATTATAGTGATTTCAATGCCCTGATCGCTGGCACTGTCCCCAGGATGTGGGCTTTTCTTTTTTTTTGCCCCCTGAATGTTATTGTTGCTGGGATTCCACAGCTTTGTGCCTGCGTGAAACCTTCTCATGATCCAGGGGACGCCAGAGGTCTTGGAGCCACGCTAGAGGTCTAGAGGTCAACACCTGCCAGTTTTCAAGACTTCTCCCCCATGGCTGGCCAGCCAACCTGGTGGCGAAGAACTGCCTGTTGGCACAACCCTCGGGGGAACCTGAGTCCCCCTGACAATGTCCTGGGGTGGGGGGGAAGTGTCCTTGTAGGAGATCCCAGCAGAGTAAGCTGTTGGAGTTCTACAGAACAGTGTTTTCTGGTGAAATTCAAATCTCCCCTAGAAAGAACTGGTTCCTAGAAGCCTGTTCTTCTGTTCCTCCTTCTCTGACTTCCTGCCTCCCTACCCTGCGCCCCTGTGTTGGCCAGCATGGGTTGCTATAGTAAATACACCGTAGACTGGCGCGCGTGTGTGTGTGTGTGTGTGTGTGTGTGTGTGTAACAGCAAACATTCATCTCTCAGTTCTCAGGAGACTGAAGTCCAAGGTCAAGTTTGTCTCTGGTGAGAGAGCTGCTTCCCAGTAGGCGAATGGCCACGTTCTTTTTGTAAACTCACAGGGCAGAGAGAGAGAGAGAGGAGGCAAGCTCTCTTCTCTCTCTCTCTCTCTCTTAGACTTTAGAGTAAGGAGAGAGAGGGGGACAGGAATGGGAAGTATCAACTTGTTGCTTCTCACATGTGCCTTGACCGGGCAAGCCCAGGGTTTCAAACCGGCAACCTCAGCATTTCCAGGTCAACGTTTTATATCCACTCTCTCTTTTTATAAGGACCCCAATCCCAACAGGAGGGTTCCACCTTCATGACCTAGGTACCATCGCATCGGGGATCAGGGTTTCAACATGTGGGGGACGGGAGAGCGTGAACACGCAGTCCACAGCCAGCCCCAGATGCAGAGCGCCTACTGACTGATCTGCACGGAATTGATTAATCGTCGTATCATGAGAGAGGTGGCCTTGCTGGAGACATTTCTGCACCCGACGGTCAACTCCTTCCCTGTTTTTATCAACCGCAGGAAGTAGGAACTCTTGTCAGCCCTGCTTTTCAGATTGGAAGAATTAAAAAACAAAACAAAAAATGGTGGGGACAGAATAAGTCACCTTTCTGAGTGTGGCGTGGGTCCCCAATGCAGGTGGATGCATAGCCTCTCCGGTGACCCTCTCCCAGGCTGGGGTGCAGTGGGGACACCCATCCGTGCAAACACACGCATCAGAGGGCTCCCATCCTCACGGAGCTTGTTAGAGGCGGGGACTCTAACCAATATCACAAAGCTGACCAGCCATTAGGAACCCGGCCCCCAAAGTTAATTAAATGGATAGGAGAGGGGAAAAAAAAAGAAAAGAAAAAAAGGTGGTAATTAGTGTTATTTTCAGTCTCCTGGTCTGAAGAAAAGCAGGTTGTTAAATTTAATTAACGTCACCTCCACCGTGGCCAGTGCTGGTGACGCAGAGGTCGAGGCGCAGAACGATGGGATGCCCCAAAGCTTCGTGTGTGTATCCGTGTACGGTGACCCATCGTCCTCCTTCAGGGAGGACAGTCCTTCTTTTGTAAGTTCCGTCCTCCCTCGGAAAGTGTCCTCCTCCGTGTCCTCCTTTTTGATATCGGAAGACTCATCTGTAAATGTCCGTATTCGATCGATGCAGAGTCGATCCATGGCGTGTGACGTGACGTATCTGTATCTAAATGAGTACTTTCTTCTTACAATGATGATTAAAGATGAACAGGGCCCTGGCCGGTTGGCTCAGCGGTAGAGCATCGGCCTGGCGTGCAGAGATTCCCGGGTTCGATTCCCGGCCAGGGCACACAGGAGAAGCGCCGATCTGCTTCTCCACCCCCCCCCCTCCTTCCTCTCTGTCTCTCTCTTCCCCTCCCGCAGCCAAGGCTCCATTGGAGCAAAGATGGCCCGGGCGCTGGGGATGGCTCCTTGGCCTCTGCCCCAGGCGCTAGAGTGGCTCTGGTCACGGCAAAGCGACGCCCCGGAGGGGCAGAGCATCGCCCCCTGGTGGGCGTGCCGGGTGGATCCTGGTCGGGCACATGCGGGAGTCTGTCTGACTGTCTCTCCCCGTTTCCAGCTTCAGAAAAATACAAAAAAAAAAAATAAGTAAATAAATAAAGATGAACAGGCATGTAAGCATAATGACAATATAAAATATTACAAATGTTTTTATTACGCGTTGATCGTATTATAGCGTATTCCTGTTGCAGTGAATAAAATGTGTCTTTTATGGACAATATTGTTTTCTTCCATTTACTTTTGTCCTCCTTTTCATTGTAAAAGAGTTGGTCACCTTAATATATCAGGACGGAGAGGCTGAGCTCAGACCCCGCCCCACCGAGCTCACTTTGTCAGCACCCCCCCCCCCCTCCGTCCAGGGAAGCGCTAATTTACTCAGAGACGGGCTGACGCGCTCATTATGAAGCCCTCTCACCTCCTCATTAGAGGGACTCCTCTGGGAGTTTCCCCACCCCGTCTGCACTGTGCTAATTACAGGTCTTGTCTTCAAGTGTCACCGACAGTGACAGTGAGGAGAGAGAAACAGGCCGCCCGGGGTGGGAATCTCGGCTTCGGGATGACTGACCGTGTGACCGAGCTTCCGCCAGCCTCGGTCCCTTTCCCAGGATAATGGGGACAGTTCTGTCTCTCCCTGGTCTGCAGGCTTGAAAGAATAAAAAAGGGGAGGGGGGCAATCTTCTTCCCACCTTCCCCCCCACCACGGGGCTCCTATGGTGAGTTGGCTGTGTTCGTGGCTGGGGGGCGTTCCATCACTCCACTCCTCTGCGTCCGGACATCTCACCCCTTCCTGAGGTTGTCCTTTAAGACACTGTCTGGGGTCTGCATTTTGTTTCTGTTAACCAGTGCTCCAGGGGGTCCCAAAGACACCTCCCCTCTGAGAAGGAAGGACTTTTATGCCGTTTAGTTTGAGGAGAAAGGTGTGACCCAGAAAAGCACTTGCACTGGTCCCCCGATTGCTGGTTCGCAGGACTGCGCTGCTGGCAGTGACACTCAGGAGGCCGGGGAAAGCCCCTCCAAGTCCCCCCCCCCCCCCGGGATGTTGGGCGGGAAGCTCTTGCCGAGAGCCTATCTGGGAAGAGGTTGGGTGAGCATCGGCCGTCACCGGAGAAGGGGGTTTTCAGAGGCTGCCACCTGTCCTGGGGGGCAGGTGGTTCAGGGACCAGAGTGGTCCCTGAGGCTGAGTGGAGACCGTGTCAACACCAGAGGGGAGGAGGCCTTGTTGGATGTGCTGGGCCAGGTGCTTGTTACCCACGGTATTGCTTTATTTTTTTTTCTTTATTTTTTTTTTGTATTTTTCTGAAGCTGGAAACGGGGAGAGACAGTCAGACAGACTCCTGCATGCGCCTGACCGGGATCCACCTGGCACGCCTACCAGGGGGCGATGCTCTTCCCCTCCAGGGCGTCACTCTGCCACGACCAGAGCCACTCTAGAGCCTGGGGCAGAGGCCAAGGAGCCATCCTCAGCGCCCGGGCCATCTTTGCTCCAATGGAGCCTCGGCTGCGGGAGGGGAAGAGAGAGACAGAGAGGAAGGAGAGGGGGAAGGGTAGAGAAGCAGATGGGCGCTTCTCCTCTGTGCCCTGGCTGGGAATCGAACCCGGGATCTCTGCATACCAGGCCGACGCTCTACCACTAAGCCAACCAGCCAGGGCCACGGTATTGCTTTAAACCTCACAGCAGAGTTCTCGACCGAGTGGGTCTTGCCATTCCCATTTATAGATACACAGAGAGGACGGGAGAGAAAGAGAGGGAAGCATCAGGTGGGGGTGGAATCCGCAACCTCTGCTGAGCTGGGCTGACACCCTATCTATCCACTAAGCCCCCCAACCTCCCCCCCCCCCCCGCCAGCCAGGGCCAAACCGTGTCTGTATTTAGAGGAGGAGGATACAGCAGTCAGCCACGCAGGTGGAGTGTGGCCCTTGGAAACCAAGGATATTTCATTTGTCGGAACAACATGCTTTCTAGAGTCAAAAATACCCCCCCCTTTTTTTTTTGAAAATGCAGACCTTGGCCCTAGGCTTTTATAAAACACGACCTCCATTCCTTGAGTTACAGGGAACGTTTATTTTATTGCCTGTATGAGGCTATGTTATTCTCAGGCAGATAAGAACGAGGGCTCTCTGGGGAGTTGTTTCTCCCTGCCCCCGAACTCCCCCTCCCCCAGCCTCCTGCCCCACGAAGTCTGGCTTTGGACAGAGAGGCCTCTCTCCTGGGAGACGGTGGCCTGCGATCTCGATCTTGCCTGGGCGCTACAGCATCGCTGTGACTGACTGTCCTCGTTTCTGTCGGGTGCAGGAGGCATTTTTTTTTGTTTGTTTTTGTTTTTAAAGAGCATAGCCTGTGAGGCTTCCCACTGGCACTGCCGGGGCGGGGTCTGGGGGTCTGCACCTCACGTCTCGGTCCACGGCACTCAGTGAGGGGTAGTAGAGTCTGCAAGGCTTGGCCACTCATGTAGAGCCTTTCCCACCCCAAGTGAGGCCCCCACCCCGCTGAGGATCCCGTGCTAATGACTTCAAGCCAAGCTGGGAGGCTGTAGTGGTCTCCATGGTGACAATGTATGCTTGGGGTTTCCTAGGAGACAATCACCCGTGTGACGGGCTTCAGAGATCCATCTGACTGCCCAAGATGCACACCGAGTTCTCCTTGTCACACCAAGCCATGCCCAGAACCGCCAAGTTAAAATTTTATTTGTTCAACAAATCCTTCTCCCCACTCCCATGGCCCAAAAAGATGAGATATTCCAAAGGGGAGACAGAAGCCTGAAAGGAAAGAAAGAAAGAAAGAAAGAAAGAAAGAAAGAAAGAAAGAAGGGAGGGAGGGAGGGAGGGAGGGAGGGAGGGAGGGAGGGAGGGAAGGAAGGAAGGAAGGAAGGAAGGAAGGAAGGAAGGAAGGAAGGAAAGAAAAAGAAAGAAAGAAAGAAAGAAAGAAAGGAAGGAAGGAAGAAAGGAAGAAAGGAAGAAAGGAAGGAGGGAGGGAGGGAGGGAAGGAAGGAAGGAAGGAAGGAAGGAAGGAAGGAAGGAAGGAAGGAAAAAGAAAGAAAGGAAGAAAGGAAGGAAGAAAGGAAGGAAGGAAGGAGGGAGGTAGGGAGGGAAGGAAGGAAGGAAGGAAGGAAGGAAGGAAGGAAGGAAGGAAGGAAGGAAGGAAAGGAGGAAGGAACTGTTTCTTGGACCGTGTTATACATGATCAGAACGAGGACGTGAGGGCATTTGTTGATGCTGAATTTTAGGGACAGCTTGGCCCCGTGGGTTGGGTTCTCTATTTAAATATGGTTGTTACTTCTGGCCCTGGCTGGTTGGCTCAGTGGTAGAGCGTCAGCCTGGCATGCAGAAGTCCCAGGTTTGATTCCCGGCCAGGGCACAAAGGAGAAGCGCCCATTTGCTTCTCCACCTTTCCCCCTCTCCTTCCTCTCTGTCTCTCTCTTCCCCTCCCGCAGCCGAGGCTCCATTGGAGCAAAGTTGCCCAGGGTGCTATGGCCTCTGCCTCAGGCGCTAGAATGGCTCTGATTGCGGCAGAGCGATGCCCCAGATGGGCAGAGCATCGCCCCCTTGTGGGCATACTGGGTGGATCCCGGTTGGGCGCATGCTGGAGTCTGTCCGACTGCCTCCTGTTTCTAATTTCAGAAAAATACCAAAAAAAAAAAAATATATATGGTTGTTACTTCTGTTTCACCTTGGCCACTTGACCACACGGCTCTGATGTGGGCTAGATTGACGACCACAAGAAGTCTTAAATGAATGGGAGCGAAGTTGTTGGTCACCGCCTAAGCATCACAGCCACAAAGAGTTCCCTGGCCACGGCACGGAAGAGCAACCTTGTGTCCAAAACATCCCCCTTATCCGAATGTCCAGACACCCACCAGCTAACTAACGGACACCGGCTTCACTGGATGACACCTCAGGGCTCCCGGGATGAGGTCAACCCCGGAACGCCGCGGTGAGCACAGCCCCATGTCCGGGAGGCCTTCCCACTTCCCCCCCGGCAGTGACAATGGATGCATCTCGCGTGCATCCACAAGAGGGCCACCTGCTATTACTGCTTTGTGGCAAAGCCATCCTGCCGCACCGGCAGAGAGAAGCCTGGGACGCCGCGGGTGCTGGGGCAGATGTGGGCGGCCCACGGCTCTCCCTTTGGAGGCAACACCGGCCAGGACTTGCTCTGAGGACCTACAGCGATCGGGTGTTCTGCAGGGACACAGAGTGACCTCTCTCGTCTTCCCAAAAGGCCACTTTCTACTTGGAGAAGCCACCAGGAGCCCCAGTGGTGATAAAGTGGGTGTGGCCCCTACCCAGAGGTCTGTTCTAAGCATTGGGGGAGATCAGAGAAGAGAAGGACAAAGTGGGGGTGGTCTGTGTGTCTGATGAAAGAAAACCCCAGAGAAAGGGTCATAGTTAACCTAGCTGTCATGGAACAAATTTAAATCCACCCATGTCACGACTCCAGGATGGTGGCTGCATTGAGTTCGGGTTGAGCAAAGGCCCTGGGGTACCGCAGTGGCTGCCACAAAAACCCACCATCTGATGTCTAGTATCTATTTGCTTTGGTGAATCAATAACTTGGAGTGAGGCTTAGACCTTTAAAAAGGTCTTTCCTTTTAAATGTATTGATTTTCCAGAGAGAGAGAGAGAGAGAGAGAGGCAGAGAAAGAGAGGAAGGGAGAGAGAAATATTGTTTTGTTGCGACACTTATTGATGCATGCCTGGGCTGCTTCTCGCATGTGCCCTGACCGGGGATCGAACTCACAACCTCGGTGCACCAGGATGATGCTTTTATCTGATGAGCCACCTGCCCAGTGCCTGCTTTGTACCTGTCAAAGAATCGTTCATGGAATACTCCCACCTGTTAACACGGGGGGGGGGGGTGTCTTTTCCAAAATGTGGGTTTCTTAGGTCCAATTTGAATGAGCACATCAGAACCTTTGTGGACAGAGCTCAGGAACCTGCTTTCTGACCAGCTCGCACAGTGGTTCATAGCCCACACAAAAGCTGGGGAACCACTGATCTCCTCCCCTCTCTCCCGGCAAATAAGGAAGTTATAAAGAAGCCATTGTTCTGGAGGTGAGCGGTGGATGGGGAGAGACAGTCCCCTTGGTCTTTCTGCCTACGATCGCGGCTGCACTGCGTCTGGGCTGCAATGCGGTCACGCACGGATGTTAGGTTTCCCCCTTCACAACGGGGCACACGCTGCTGCTGGCAGTCTGCCTGACCATTTCCTGCACGTGGGGCTGTCCCCGTCCTGGGGCCCACGCGGGGTGCCAGCCACCCAGTGTCACCACCTTTCCGTGAATATTTTGTGGTGTCCCTCGAGCCAAAGGTGCCCTGAGACAGAGAGAGAGAGAGAGAGAGAGAGAGAGAGAGAGAGAGCAGGAACGGCCACCGCTAATGACTGAACTGTGAATCTGAACGGTTTCATCCCCGCTTATACTAGTCTGGGGGCTTGTATGCCATGAAACGGCTGTGCTAAATATAGCACCCGGTTCTCAACAAGGGCACCAGGGCACCAGGAAGGCGTAGGGAAAACGGCGAGGGGGGGAATGTGCCCGCCTGGCAGCGACATGCTATTAACATTGAAATGAGGTTTACAGACAGCTTTGCGGACCTTGCCCTTTGCTTCATGGTGTGTGTGTGTGTACAGGTATATTTTAACCAAATCTATGTGCCTGATAGTGGAAGCTGAAGGCTTTGCTTTTCTCCTGACAGGACAATGGGCTGTGGTCACCCACCAGGCTCTCTCCATCTTTCCGGTGGGCGGACGGACTTCTCCGATGAAGAGACTGAGAGATTCAGGAAACGGACAGAATGTTTAAGGCAGAGCTGGCTTTGTGCCGGGTGGGGGTGGGGGTGGGTGTGACTTGAAACTCCATTTTGAGTCCCATCCATTCCACCATTCACAATTCAGGGAAAAACACTTAGGTTCCAAGAAGTGGAAGTCACCAGACGCCTCTTGTGGAACGGCACTGTCATGAGGGACACCTTTAGCGATAGCTGGTCTGCCCGCAGTGCCCATGTGGGAGCCACCAGCCCCAGCGAGCGCCCGAAAGATACCCTGGTGGACTTGAACTTCATTGAAGGGAGATGTCTGTGGCCCCTCCGTGGCCAGTGGCTGCTCCGTGGGTGACCACGCTCTACGATGTGACAATTCTAGATCGTTCAGACATTCCTGCGCTCAGTTTTGAAAAGTGTACACATCTCTTCCCCTCCCGCAGTGAGGCTCCATTGGAAGCAAAGATGGCCCGGGCGCTGGGGATGGCTCCTTGGCCTCTGCCCCAGGCGCTAGAGTGGCTCTGGTCGCGGCAGAGCGACGCCCCGGAGGGGCAGAGCATTGCCCCTCGTGGGCAGAGCGTCGCCCCTGGTGGGCAGAGCTTCGCCCCTGGTGGGCGTGCCGGGTGGATCCCGGTTGGGCGCATGCGGGAGTCTGTCTGACTGTCTCTCCCCGTTTCCAGCTTCAGAAAAATACAAAAAAAAAAAAAAAAAAAAGAAAAGAAAAAAAGAAAAGTGTACACAGAGGAAGGTTCGAAGTGAAAAGTGGTGCAAAACACAGTTTTTCTAAGAAGTTCTTCACGAAAGGACACTGACCCTCCAGTACAGGAACGGCAGGGTACGTTTGACACCAGAGGCAGGGCTAGGGGTCACCGCCCACTCTGAGGAGTGGACCCCTCAGGCTGTCCCGTGACGGCCACGTGGGGGCCACAGGGGGCTCGCGTGACTGGACCACGTTGGTTGGTTTCTGCCAGAGGCGTTGGGCACATGGCACCAGTGAGATCGAGCAGCCGAGGTCCGCCTTCCAGGTGCCGCACGCCTACAGGACGGACCCCCCCCCCCCAGTAAAAGCCCCTGGACACCAAGGCTCAGGGGAGCTGCCCTGGCTTGGTCACGCCTTGCAGGTCATCACACCCTGTTGCTAAGAAAACTAAGTGTGTTCCCACGCCACTCACTCCACAGGGAGAGGACAGCTCCGTCCCGTGGACGCTTGGGCCTTATTTTCTGGACCCTGCCCGGTGTACACAGCCCCCTTTGCTGGTGTCCATCCATCTGTGTCCTTTTTATAGCAATAAGTGATACCTGGGAGCTTAACGGGTTTTTCTGAGTCCGACGAGTACTTTTGCGACGTCACTGAACTTGAGGGTGGCCGTTGGGACCTCTGGCACAGCAGCCTAAGGTCCGGTAGCTGGAGGAAAAAAAAAGACATCCATCTTCCTCAAGAGCCTGAGCGCTTAACGATACCCGAGGCGCCCGCTCCCGCGATCGCCAGGGCTCAGGGTTAAATCCTCGAATGATGACGTCTGCCCCGGCTCCTCTCAGACGATGTGTTGACGTGATGGATGACTGTCACTGGCTTTGGATACAGATCGCCGGCTTTTTATTTCTCCCCTTCACAGTGGTGTCTCGCGCCCTTCTTATTCCTGCCTGCAGAGAGCTCGTGTCCCTTGACATATAAAAAAAAAAAATTGAGGGAAGATCTTCCTGAACAGGGAAGGCAAACGAACCCGAGTAAAACCACGATGGATGAAGTTTACGGAGGAAGATGACAATCGGTGACGACATCGCAGTGAGAATGTTTTCAGTCACCTGGACGCACTGCAGGCGTGTGGCCGGTGACAGTCTTGGGCTGATGGGGTCTGTGCCCCTGATCTTGAATGTATGTAAGAGACGGACCAGAGATGGTTCACTCTGGCAGTCGCCTGGCTAGTCAACGCATCATCTGACCTGACCCTCAGGGAGGATCACGATTATAAAAAGGATTTTACCACGTGCACACGGAAGGCTAGTCAGTCGTAAGGCTTACCGTTTGGTCTTTGAAAGCGTCTTCTTGTCACCAGCCCACCTTTGGGAGTAGCTGACCTTCACCCATCACCAGAACCCCAGGAAGCCTGGAAGCCATGACCTCTGCACTGACCCTGTGTTGCTTCTCTGCTTCCGGAATCAGGGTCGAAACCAAAGAGGGCATTCATTGCCCTGGCCTGCGAACTTCAGTCTGACCCTGCCCATCCCCCGGCAGGGAGGGAGGGAGGGAGCTCTCTGGGGGCTGTTCTTCTCAGACATCGATTCCAGAGGAGCGGTCACTGGGCTATGAATATTCATTCATACGATTTTTTTTACAATGACCGTTCCTAATAGCGATCTCTCTGTTGTCCTGTAAGCATAAACGCGATACAGGTCCTCTTGATGACCCTTCGGATGGAGAGTCGAGTTGTCTCTTTCTCTTTCATACTGCGAGAGGTTAGCGGCGGCTTTTCTACTCCAAGAACCAGCGAAGGGTCTACAACTTCCCCCACGGTGTCAGCTACCGTGTTTGTTAGCCTCTCATTGTCTTGCAGGTGTTGGCAGAAGACAGGGGACTCCTGGGTCAGAGCTGAAGGACAGGTGATTAGTACTCATAGCAGCAGCGGTCACCAGAGTCTTGGCATTTTCGTGACAGTTTCTTGAGCTCTGATATTCCAGGATACACGGCCAGAGAGCCCGATGACACGGGCAGACCCTGACCTTGTACGCCCAAATTATTGCTCCTGGGAAGTCAACCTGTCAGCCCTTGGTCCCAGAGAAAGAGAGAGAGAGAGAGAGAGAGAGAGAGAGAGAGAGCCTACGCTCCCTTCCAAGGCTGCTCTACCATAGAAACATTCTTCAAAAGATGGTCCAGGCAGAAATGATTGGCACCTTGCTCACAGGATGTGAAGGCACCTGAGACCCGTGGATAGCTGTCGTGTAATGAGACCCACACGCCATTTCTACGCCATCGTGACCCTTGGCAAGTCTTTCCAGGGGTACATCACTCTGTCGAGGGCTGGGACCAGGTCTGTCCGGTGGGTCTCTCATACAGCTTGTGGTTATGGGATGGCCAACAGAACGTCAAGTTACAGAGTTACAAGTTACCGAGTTAAGAGTTGAATAAATCCCAGAACCTCGCAGGGGTACCTTAGAAAGCCAGGTGGCCTTCTCTCTAAGTTTCTATGCTGACCTTTCTGCTCGGCAGATGCATTAGATAAGAAAGAGCAGGATTTATTAGCGATTGCCCGGGCCGCCCCCTGCTTGGCCGTATCAGGAGGAAGGCATGGTGCCCGCCGACCGGCCCTCTGCATCCTGAGTCAAGTTCCTTTGAGCTGGAGGTCTGCCTTTCCCGAAGACACGGGGACACATGCGCTGAGCCCCCGGAAGGGGAAAAGAGACAGTGACGGTGGGTGGGTGGGTGGGTGAGCGCTCCATTGTTGCCTCTGGGTCTTCATTGAGGATTCTTCCTTCCTGAGACAGATCTTTTCAAGGGGGAGCAGAATGCCTTTCATCAAAGGTACTTGGACGTGCAATTGTTCAAATCCAGGCATGTAGGTCGCTTGACGAAAAAGAGGGGAGCTATTTCAGGTAACGTTTTCAATGTATTGTGATGAGTCAAGGCGAATGCAAGACGAGTCCCTCTCCACCCGGGCACCACCCCTGCACGGCCGCACGAGCTTCACGCCCGGATGAAAAACGGACCTCAGAGCAGAGCAGGTCGTGGCCGACTGGGCTCACCACTCACGCGTAACGCAAGAGGAGAAAGTCGGGTGCTAACCCTTCTGCGTTCCGCCTCTACGCACACGTCTCTGGGTTTTTTCTCCTCAGAGGGGCTTCGACTGGGATCCACCCGGCATGCCCACCAGGGGGCGATGCTCTGCCCCTCCGGGGCGTCGCTCTGTTGCGACCAGAGCCACTCTAGCGCCTGGGGCAGAGGCTAAGGAGCCATCCCCAGTGCCCGGGCCATCCTTGCTCCAATGGAGCCTCGGCTGCGGGAGGGGAAGAGAGAGACAGAGAGGAAGGAGAGGGGGAGGAGTGGAGAAGCAGATGGGCGCTTCTCCTGTGTGCCCTGGCCGGGAATCGAACCCGAGACCCCTGCACGCCAGGCCGACGCTCTACCACTGAGCCAACCGGCCAGGGCTGACACGTTAATTCTTATGATCATCCGCTCAGTGTGTGATCGTCACGGAGCGTGTGACCTGTGCTCAGGTGTCGAGGGTGGATGTATAGTTAGGTGTGTGTGTGCTTTTTATTTTCTCCTCTGAGAATGTTGCCCACATTTTTTTCTTCCTTTTTTCATAGTATGTGCTTTATCACCCTTTGTGTCTGTGAGATGGATGAATTCTAAATCCGCTGGGACAAAAGGTCTTTTCCTAAGCGTTTTGTGACACACAAAGGTCTTTATTAGCAGGTGTCGTCTCCATTCAGGATTATTTACATTTAATGTGTGGGTGTGCTGAATGTTTATGTTAGGCGATCCGTGCCATTTTCTTTTCTTGAAAGCTCAACTTCCCCATTCATTCATTCATTCATTCATTCATTCATTCATTCATTCATATATTTATCGGCAAGCTTCTCCTGAGCTCTTGCAGTGGGGCAGGCACCGTATTTCCACTGGGGAGATGGTCATACACGAGACAGGTCCAGTCCTGCTCTTACGGATATGTTCTTAAAAATAGTGCAGGGAAGCCCTGGCCAGTTAGCTCAGCAGTAGAGCGTCGGCCTGGCGTGCGGGGGACCCGGGTTCGATTCCCAGCCAGGGCACACAGGAGAAGCACCCATCTGCTTCTCCACCCCTCCCCCTCTCCTTCCTCTCTGTCTCTCTCTTCCCCTCCCACAGCCGAGGCTCCATTGGAGCAAAGATGGCCCGGGCGCTGGGGATGGCTCCTTGGCCTCTGCCCCAGGCGCTAGAGTGGCTCTGGTCGCGGCAGAGCGACGCCCCGGAGGGGCAGAGCATCGCCCCCTGGTGGGCAGAGCGTCGCCCCTGGTGGGCGTGCCGGGTGGATCCCGGTCGGGCGCATGCGGGAGTCTGTCTGACTGTCTCTCCCCCTTTCCAGCTTCAGAAAAATACAAAAAAAAAAAAAAATAGAGCAGGGAAGGCCCTGGCCAGTTAGCTCAGTTGGTTGGAGCATCATCTGGAAACACCAAGGTGGCCAGTTTGATCCCCGGGTCAGGACACATACAAGAACCAACCAATGAATTCATAACTAAGTGGAACAACAAATAAATGTCTCTCTCTCTCTCTCCCCTTCCTCTCTCTGTCTCTCTAAACTCAATCAACAAAAATATATGTAGCAGGGAGGAAATACAGAAAGAGAAAAGTCCTTCCTTACCTTTCCAGCTCTCCTTCATTTCTAGAGCATGCTGTACATTCCTCCACAGGTCATCCTGCATCAACCAAGAATCCCTTACCAGCCCTGGCTGGTTGGCTCAGTGGTAGATTGTCAGCCTGGCACGTGGAAGTCCCGGGTTTGATTCCCAGGCAGAGCACACAGGAGAAGCGCCCATCTGCTTCTCTATTCTTCCCCCTCTCCTTCCTCTCTATCTCTCTCTTCTCCTCCCGCAGCCAAGGCTCCATTGGAGCAAAGTTGGCCCGGGCGCTGAAGATGGCTTCATGGCCTCTGCCTCAGGCGCTAGAATGGCTCTGGTTGCAATGGAGCAATGCCCCAGACGGGCAGAGCATCGCCCCCTGGTGGGCGTGCCGGGTGGATCCCGGTAGGGCGCATGCAGGAGTCTGTCTGTCTGCCTTCCCGCTTCTCACTTCAGAAAAGTAAAAAAAAAACAACAAAACAAAACGGGTATTTGAAATGCAAAAGGAACTAGGCATCCTAGAGTTGAGGTGGCAACCCCACTCTCAAAGCCCATTGCTCCTGGGGAGGGGGGAAGGGTCCAATCTTCTACAACTGCCCCTCCTCTTACTTGACCAAGAGTTGCCTCCCTTTTAAACATTACGTGTCTGCTGCCTAGAGCTTCATGACACACCTGCAGCTCCTCCCGATCTCAGGTTGAGTCAGGGTCTTAAGGTATTGGTCTCCTCACACCCTGCTTTCCTGTCTCACCTGGAGCTGATCCCCCAGGTCCGATTCTACGTCCCCAAATGCCTGACCAGACACAACCTCATCCTCCTATCATTACTGGTTTCTTTGTGACCCTCACTTCTGCCCAGACGTTTGGCTCTGACCTCCACAACCTGATGCACGCTTCTAAAGTCAACCCCATAAAGTGGTAGCTTAGATGAGCTTTCTGCATCAGAAGAATTCCAACTGGCATTGGGCAAGGGCTGTACTTGAAGTCAGGTGTCTTCCCGGAACAGGAACCGATGGTATTTTTTTCATTCTGCCTCTTGACAAATGACGCTCATTGTTGACTCCGGTAGAAGGAGCTTTTGAAGACGTGATGCGTTCGATTGTCTCTGTTCCAAGCTGAATGGGCTACGTGGGTGTCGGACTTCGTCCTGTTAACGTTGTAATTGGACCATCTTTTTTTTTTTTTTTTTTTTTTTTTTACAGAGACAGAGAGTCAGAGAGAGGGATAGATAGGGACAGACAGACAGGAACGAAAAGAGACGAGAAGCATCAATCATCAGTTTTTCATTGTGACACCTTAGTTGTTCATCGATTGCTTTCTCATATGTGCCTTGACCGTGGGCCTTCAGCAGACCGAGTAACCCCTTGCTTCAGCCAGCGGGTCCAAGCTGGTGAGCTTTTGCTCAAACCAGATGAGCCCGAGCTCAAGCTGACGACCTTGGGGTCTCGAACCTGGGTCCTCCACATCCCAGTCCGATGCTCTATCCACTGCACCACCGCCTGGTCAGGCGTGATTGGACCATCTTAATTCTGGACCTAAGTCATAATCACGCAGGGAGGTCACTAGGGTGTGTTTTTGTTTCTGTCTTCCATAGCCTCACCTTGTCCCTAGCTCCAGAGAACCTGACGCATTGGGTCTGGGGTTTGACCCAGACAACCGTGGATTTCAACGTGTCCCTGGTCACTCTCATGAGCATCACCATGGAGAACCAATGACCTATAATGTAACACAAAACAGACCAGAGGACCACAGCTCATTCTTACTAGGTACTTACTGTTGGCTCACCAAGAGAGGCAGGTACAAGCTCTGAGGGGCAGGGAGTTCTTGATAGAGGATTCTTTTTTTTATTCTGAAGTGAGAAATGGGGAGAGAGACAGACTCCTGCATGCGCCCGACCGCAATCCACCCGGCACGCCCACCAGGGGGTGATGCTCTGCCCATCTGGGGTGTCGCTCTGTTGCAACCAGAACCATTCTAGTGCCTGAGGCAGAGGCCATAGAGCCATCCTCAGTGCCCGGGCCAACTTTGCTCCAATGGAGCCTCGGCTGCAGGAGAGGAAGAGAGAGACAGAGAGGAAGGACAGAGAAGAAGGTAGAAGCAGATGGGTGTCTCTCCTCTGTGCCCTGACCAGGAATCAAACCCGGGACTTCCACATGCCAGGCCGATGCTCTACCACTGAGTCAACTGGCTAGGGCCCATTTTTAAAATTTATGTCCCAACTATTGCATGGGACCTGTTCTCCAGATTGGGGAGTTTGTGGTACAGGAGGAACTGTTCAGCTAATTCACTCCTGATGGCCAATTCTTTTTTTTTTTTTCTTTTTGCAGAGAATACATCTTTTTGCGTGTCCCACATCCAGCTGGCTGTATCATCACCCAGTTGACTCTCATTAAATCAACCAAAATCCAATAGGAACGTGCTTAGCAACAGATGGGCCCCAATGTGTTGTCGTGGGAGTCTGCCTGCAGTTTTCCCGGGGAAAGGAAGTCTAAATCCGAACCTTGTATCAGATCTGGCTTTGCAGCTAACCTTGACTTCAGCAAATTTTTATCATTCTGAAAAAAAAAAAGAAAGATCCTAAAAATTTGTTGGATGGATTTTGGTCCTAAATTATCCATGTAGAGACATGAAGACATTATCCCAAATGACGTGCTCTGTCCTGTCACCGCAGTCTAGATGTTTAGACTTGAGGTCTCTTTAATCAATAGAAAAGGACAGAAATAGCTTCTAACTCCCTATTGATTTAGCGTTAAAATGACCATCTGATCAAAGCTCCGGGGAGGCTGATGCTCACCTCCTTCAGTTACTGAGGGATAAATCATGAGCTCCTTGGAGAAATGGTACCAGGGTCACATGCGGAGGGACAAGGGGAAACTCCTGTCCCGTTAAAACAAGAGAGCATTCCAAGACTAATGAAGTCACATCAAAAGGACCCAGGTGGCCCGTTTGTGTCGTTGGGAATACATTTCATCACTGACATACGTGGGTTCAGAGAGCCCAGAGGAGAGAGTGGCAGATGATAAAAAGAATGAAAGCTCACACTATTCCTTTGAAAACCAAATTCTTTGCTTTTCTAGCGGCAACTGTCAGTGAGGTGAGCAAAACGGACTTAGAAAACCACAGACTTAGAAAAATCATCCCTACGACACCCCCTTATCCATAGGGGGTGGGGCATTTGTGTATTGCTACCGTCATCCCACATAGAGTAGTTTTAAGGAGCAAAGGGGAAGGCAAAACACTTAACCTCACAAGGTAAGGTCATACTGTCATCGTCCTATTCAGAGGCGAGTTAAGGTCAGTTGAGGCCCCGGGCCTCAGAAGAAAATATTGGGCCCTTTAAAAAAGAAAGGGAGAGAGGTCTGACCTGTGGTGGCGCAGTGTATAAAGCGTCGACCTGGAAATGCTGAGGTCGCCGGTTCGAAACCCTGGGCTTGCCTGGTCAAGGCACATATGGGAGTTGATGCTTCCAGCTCCTCCCCCCCTTCTCTCTCTCTCTCTCTCTCTCTCTCTCTCTCTGTCTCTCCCTCTCCTCTCTAAAATGAATAAAAAAAAACAACTAAAAAATTAAAAAAAAAAAAGGGAGAGAGAGAGACAGGAAAAATAAATATACATGCTAATCATATTTTTAAATAAATAAATAATATTATGTTTGGCTCTGGCTGGTTGGCTCAGCGGTAGAGCGTTGGCCCGGTGTGTGAAAGTCCTGGGTTTGATTCTCTGCCAGGGCACACAGGAGAAGTGCCCATGTGCTTCTCCACCCCTCCCCCTCTCCTTCCTCTCTGTCTCTTTCTTCTCCTCCCACAGCCAAGGCTCCACTGGAGCAAAGTTGGCCCGGGCGCTGAGGATGGCTCCATGGCCTCTGCCTCAGGTGCTAGAATGGCTCTGGTTGCAACAGAGCAACGCCCCAGACGGGCAGAGCATCGCCCCATGGTGGGCATGCCAGGTGCACCCTGGTAGGGTGTATGCGGGAGTCTGTCCCTGCCCCCCCACTTCTAACTTCAGAAAAATTAAAAAAAAAAGATTTATGTCATATTTATGTTAAAATTTCACCTATAAAACCAAACTTGGTGTCATTAGAAACAAGTGTCAAGTTGGGGTTTTGCGGGGCCCTTCAGAAGTCGGGGCCTAGGGCGCACGCCTGGCGCTCCTGTGGCTCAATCCACCTCTGTTCCTGCTTCAGGTGTTCATCCCCCACGGGTGACCAGCGGTCCACCAGATGTCCTGCGTCTGCGTGTGGGGCACAACACGACAGAATAACGCTGGACACTTATTATCAGTATCATTGTTATTTTGCGTGAACATACCACATTTTTAGATCTAGCTGCTAGTTTATAGAAACAGCAGGAGTTAGAGGCGGGAGCTGAGGAAGATGGCTGGGATATAACCAGACCTTGTAACTATTTTTTTCTCTCAGTTGGTGTCATGACTAAGGGAAGAAGGCGGGGTGGGCACGGCAGCAAAGTAACAGGGATGGAAGAGTCTTGACCACCCGATTCAATGTATCTTCTTGGACTCGGACCCTGCCTTGGGGAAACACACACACACACACACACACACACACACACACACACACACACACACCTGTAGAAGATATTTTCCAGACCGAGGAAGAAATCTGATGTTGCATGGGATGAAATTTTTTTTGTATTTTTCCAAAGCCAGAAACAAGGAGGCAGTCAGACAGACTCCTGCATGCGCCCAACCGGGATCCACCCGACATGCCCACCAGGGGGCGATGCTCTGCCCACCTGGGGCGTCGCTCTGTTGCAACCAGAGCCATTCTAGTGCCTGAGGCAGAGGCCAAGGAGCCATCCTCAGCACCCGGGCCAACTTTGCTCCAATGGAGCCTCGGCTGCGGGAGGGGAAGAGAGAGACAGAGAGGAAGGAGAGGGGGAGGGGTGGAGAAGCAGATGGGCGCTTCTCCTGTGTGCCCTGGCCAGGAATCGAACCCGGGTCCCCACACGCCAGGCTGACGCTCTACCACTGAGCCAACCGGCCAGGGCTTGGGATGAAATTTTTGACATAAACACAGTAGGCAGCGTGCCCTTAGAACTGTCACCTACAGGATGACTCCGTTTTGGCAAAACTGTAACAACAGAGGTACACGGGTGAAGGCAAAGATTGGGAGGCACCCCCTGGGGGGCGGGGTCAGCAAGGGGCACCCTGGGTGGCAGAGCCCAACATCACCTTCTTCCTTCTGCTGGATCTCTGTTTTCTGACTTTATATAAAAACATAAGGCTTTTGAAATGATAAAAGTGACCTTTGGCGACAGCATGGAGGAACCGGGAGACCATGATGCTATTGAGTGAGACGAGCCCGTCAGAGAAAGACAAGGGCCGCGGGATCTCCCTCCCGCGTGGAACTGACCGAACAGAATGAACTGACAGGGGACGCGGAGGCCGACTCCCACAGGGAGAGCGGGCTGGCAGCAGTCAGGAGGCCGAGGGGCGGGCCAGGGAGATGGAGAGACGAGCAAAAAAGGCGATCAAAAGAAAGGAAACAGCCTCACGGACCACAGCGTGGCGGTGGGGGTGCACGGAGGTGGGGGAGGGAGACTCAACCTGGTGGGGTGAACTCACAAAGCGGCGTACAGAGATGTGCTGTCGACTGGTGCCCCCGACACCTGTGGAATGGTGTTAGCCAGCGTCACCTTAATAAAACCAATTAAAAAATGTGCAAGAGGCCCTGGCCGGTTGGCTCAGCAGTAGAGCGTCGGCCTGGCGTGTGGGGGACCCGGGTTCGATTCCCGGCCAGGGCACACAGGAGAAGCGCCCATTTGCTTCTCCACCCCTCCGCCGCGCTTTCCTCTCTGTCTCTCTCTTCCCCTCCCGCAGCCAAGGCTCCATTGGAGCAAAGATGGCCCAGGCGCTGGGGATGGCTCCTTGGCCTCTGCCCCAGGCGCTAGAGTGACTCTGGTCGTGGCAGAGCGACGCCCCGGAGGGGCAGAGCATCGCCCCCTGGTGGGCAGAGCGTCGCCCCTGGTGGGTGTGCCGGGTGGATCCCGGTCGGGCACATGCGGGAGTCTGTCTGACTGTCTCTCCCCATTTCCAGCTTCAGAAAAATACAAAAAAAAAATGTGCAAGACAAGAAATAGAATGTGACAGAAAACAAATATCCCCAACAAACACACATCTCAACGTTTCCAAAAATCATCATCATCACCACCACCACCATCATCATCATCATCATCATCATTCTGGATTTGCTTTCCAGAACTCAGTGGTGTTGGGCTGAGCACGCTCTCCCTAGATAGAGGCTTTCTTTAGTGGCCCCTGCTCAACACATCACCTTCCTTCTGATTTCCCGTGGTTTCCCCACCGTGCCTGGAAGGAACCCCTTCTCAATCTCCCCCTGGAGAAAACTCTGTTTTCACGGAACGATTGGATCCGACCAGAAGCCGTATTTGCGAAGAGAAGCTGGATGCTCCCCATGAGAGATTCAGTCTGATGTCACATCAAAGGAAATCAGGTAAACACCAGGGCCATTTGTTTCAAGAGCAGGATCAAGTCCTGATTTAAACTCCTTGAAGAGTTTTTGGAAGCTTGCAGGCAACTGTAACAAAACAGGAAATAGGAAAGAAAAATAAAAAAAAAGGTGAGTTTCACAGGAATGGCGGTGACGTTAGTATTCAAATCCAAAGGAGGGTTTATTAACAAGGTCTGATGATAAAGGGAAACCGAGGCAAGGAGAAACCGGATGGAGTCAGAGAGATGTGAAACCAGTGTATGCGTTTTGAGATTGATGTAAACAAATGTCAAGGAAGGTAATTCTTTTTTTTCTAGTGTCTATGCACGGAGTTGATAGTTTCATTTTTCTTTTTTTTTTTTTTTTTTTTTTTTTTTGCATTTTTCTGAAGCTGGAAACAGGGAGAGACAGTCAGACAGACTCCCGCATGCGCCCGACCGGGATCCACCAGGGGTGATGCTCTGCCCACCAGGGGGCGACGCTCTGCCCACCAGGGGGTGATGCTCTGCCCATCCTGGGCGTCGCCATGTTGCTACCAGAGCCACTCTAGCGCCTGGGGCAGAGGCCACAGAGCCATCCCCAGTGCCCGGGCCATCTTTGCTCCAATGGAGCCTTGGCTGCGGGAGGGGAAGAGAGAGACAGAGAGGAAGGCGCGGCAGAGGGGTGGAGAAGCAAATGGGCGCTTCTCCTGTGTGCCCTGGCCGGGAATTGAACCCGGGTCCTCCGCACGCTAGGCCGACGCTCTACCGCTGAGCCAACCGGCCAGGGCAGTTTCATTTTTCTAACAGAATCCCCGCACAGGGCTTTGCAGGGGAGAGGATATTCAACACAGATTAAATCAATCTATTCACTCCCTTGAACCAAATAAACAGTTGTTTCCCTTGGTGCTTATGAGAGCTGTTTCTGCCCCAATTATTTTTGAAAGCAAAAAAGTGTCGTTGGGTAGCACTAATTACTAAAATTAAAAAAAAAAAAAAAAAAAAAAAAAAAAAAATATATATATATATATATATATATATATATATATATATATATATATATATATATATATATATATATATATATATGGCAGAGGCCTGACCTGTGGTGGTGCAGTGGATAAAGCAGTGGTAGTCAACCTGGTCCCTACCACCCACTAGTGGGCCTTCCAGCTTTCATGGTGGGCGGTAGCGGAGCAACCAAAGTATAAATAAAAAGATAGATTGAACTATAGTGAGTTGTTTGATAAAGATTTATTCTGCCAAACTTAGCAAAAATCTGACATAAAGTACTTGGTAAGTAATTATTATTATATGCTGTAACTTGCTGTCACTCTGCTTTATAAATTTTATAAAGTAAAGTGACTTCCCTACTTTATAAATCACCATGACTGTGGAACCAGTGGGCGGCTAGAAAATTTTACTACTCACAGAGATACAGAAGTGGGCGGCAGGTATAAAAAGGTTGACGACCCCTGGGATAAAGCATCGACCTGCAAAGCTGAGGTTGCTGGTTTGAAACCTCTGGGCTTGCACATGGTCAAGCACCTACGGAAAGCAACTATGAGTTGATGCTTCCTGCTCCCTGCCTTCTCTCTCTCTTTCTCTCTCTCTCTCTCTCTCTCTCTCTCTCTCTCCCCTCTCTCTAAAAGGAATAAGTAAAATTTCTTTTAAAAAGCAGCAAGCAACACCGTTTACTTTTTAATGGGTTATTTGCTATATTGAGTACCTCTTTGGTAGCCTTTAGACAAGCAGCTGTAGTGACCTTCCCGACCTCTACATCCTGTAACAGCAAGGACTGTTACCAACGACAAGTTCACAGAGCCCTATCCACAGCCCTTGCAACCAGACACATTCGGGACTTGGCACATTTTGACCGTAAGAAAGCGAGAGGGTTGTATGTTACCATGGATACCGCACTCAGCTGTGTTTGAGAGAGCACCACGCCGTCAGACACGTTGATATTTCTGCAGTGAAATACAGAGCCATCCCAAAGTGCAGCCAGTGAAGTCTAAAAATAGACTTCCATTAGCTCAGGTCAGCTTTTTGCTGGGCGGGGACTTTTGGTGCCAAATTTCACACGTGGCTTTAGGCCAGGGGTCCCCAAACTACAGCTCGCGGGTCACATGCGGCCCCCTGAGGCCATTTATCCGCGCCCCCCCCCTCGCACTTCTGGAAGGGGCACCTCTTTCATTGGTGGTCAGTGGAGCAAAGCACTGGCGTGTACAGTACTACTTCTGGTGACGCAGGACGCACGCGTCACGGCTCCGGAAGCGCGTCATATCACTTGTTACGCCTAGCAGTGACAAATATGGAACTGGACATTGACCATCTCATTAGCCAAAAGCAGGCCCATAGTTCCCATTGAAATACTGGTCAGTTTGTTGATTTAAATTTACTTGTTCTTTATTTTAAATATTGTATTTGTTCCCGTTTTTTTTACTTTAAAATAAGATATGTGCAGTGTGCATAGGGATTTGTTCATAGTTTTTTTTATAGTCCGGCCCTCCAATGGTCTGAGGGACAGTGAACTGGCCCCCTGTGTAAAATGTTTGGAGACCCTTTCTTTAGGCATTCAGAGCCCTGAGGATCGCAGAATCACAGAGGAGCGTCAGCTCTGTGGATTGGCCCCATTCAAGAATCTGTTAAAATGTGAATTCTATCCCTTGCTGTGGCAGCTCTCTCTCTCTCTCTCTCTCTCTCTCTCTCTCTCATACACACACACACACACACACACACACACACACACGGAACCATTATTTTATCTCCTGGATGAAATTGTTTTAGGACACGTTTTATTTTATTTCATTTATTTATGTTTTAAGTGAGGGGAGGGGAGATAGCGAGACAGACTCCCACATGTACCCTGACTGGGATCCACCCAGCAATCCCTCTGTCTGGGGCTGGTGCTCTGTTCATCTAGGGCCATGCTCACAAGTGAGCTATTTTTAGTGCCTGAGGTAGAGGCTCCATGAAGCCATCCTCAGCACCTGGGGCCGATATGCTCGAACTAATCAAGCCATGGCTATGGGAGGCAAAGAGAGAGAAAAAGAAGAGGGTGAGGGGGGGGGGTGGAGAAGCAGATGGGTGCTTCTCTTGTGTGCCCTGACAGGGAAATGAACCTGGATCATCCACCTAGAACACGTTTTACACATCGCCTTTGCCTCGATAGTAAACAGTGTTTTAAATTAAATCTTTCTGATTTAATTTTTGCAGGGTAGGTCTTGACAGGCACCCTGACAGCGTCTCTGGGGCACCCCAGGGGAGGAAGTCAGGTAACGATCCAGTTATGGAATTGGAACTTTGTGGTGGGGGAGGGGCATTGGTGACACTTATTTCTCATGGGTCACAAAGAACGATTCATGTTGTCAGGAGCAAAAGAAATGGTTGATATCGAGGGGACTTTTCAAGAAAGTGGCGGGCCTGGTGTGTGTGTGTGGGGGTGAACTGGACAAGACAACTTAATGCTTTTAAGGCAGGGGTCCCCAAACTTTTTACACAGGGGGCCGGTTCACTGTCCCTCAGACCGTTGGAGGGCCGGACTATAAAAAAACTATGAACCAATCCCTATGCACACTGTACATATCTTATTTTAAAGTAAAAAAACAAAACGGGAACAGACACAATATGTAAAATAAAGAACAAGTAAATTTAAATCAACAAACTGACCAGTATTTCAATGGGAACTATGGGCCTGCTTTTGGCTAATGAGATGGTCAATGTGCTCCTCTCACTGACCACCAGTGAAAGAGGTGCCCCTTCCGGAAGTGTGGCGGGGGGCCGGATAAATGGCCTCAGGGGGCCGCATGGGGCCTGCGGGCCGAAGTTTGGGGACCCCTGTTTTAAGGTGTGAATGTTTGTTTACTTTGAGAATACAGACATACTTCTCAGGACCTTGGGCTGATGCAGACAATGACCATTGCCCTGGTGGCTGAGGTAGGACAGCAGAGACCACCCAGTGCTGATGGGTCCAGAGAGCCTTCCAAGATGTCCTGCATCCATACTTGACAAGTGACCTGTGTCCCTGTCCTCCAGAGAAGATTTAATAAACCCAAATACAGATTTAAAAGAAAAGGGGGGGAGGGAAACATTGAATAAAGAACACATCACACCAAGCTCGGTGGAGGCAGCCAATGCATTTCTTGGATCATGAAATCACCCTTTGGTCATCAGATCCCTTAGGCCCAGAAGCAAAGAGTTTGTTTCTCTTTTCTTCTTTTTTCTTCTTCCCCCCAAAAAGCAGGTTCAAAAGTTCACACATGAGTTTTAAAACGCCTCCCTCAGAATCAACTAAGACCTCACGCAGGGACCCCAGCGTGGAGTTGGGATTTTAATGGCTTCATGTCAGGTTACGCTGTGAGCCCTCCATAATCAAGACGTGGGCTTTCTGCACCCTGTGTCTCTGTTCTCCCTTTAGAAGCTGGAGAAATAGTAAAGAAGCATTCCAAAGGCCTTGTGTTAAATATAACAAAGTGTGTGTGGGGGGGTCCTATGCTAGAGACACGGAAGGCGTGGACTCCTTTGTTCAAGGAACTTACACACGCGCAGAGGGAAGGACAGCCGAAACCAGCAGAGAGGTGCTCGAGGACCAGCAACATGAGCGAGACCTCACGGGCGAACCCCAAAGTGGCCCTTAGGGGCCATGAGGTGGGGTGCGGTGGGGGGATGCGCTGGGCGTAGCCCCTCACTACCTGCAAAGCAGAACAGTTGGGGTCCTGGGTCTGCAGAGGCCTGTTTGTCTGTCACCAAGTGACTGCTCACGGCGTCCGCTGTCGCCCCCTCAGTCTGGCTGGGATGACCTTGTCCCACATCTCCGATGACGACGCCTTGTTGGGAGTCTGGTTCTTTGGTGCCTTTATCTGAGGGGCTGATCGGCTGATTCAGAGCCAAGGTTTATAACAGCATCACCCCGGAAAACGGAGGGTTTGTGATCATAAGGTCATCGGGCTCCAAAACGGTGTTTGTTTATTGCAGAAGTCAGGATTTGGGAGTTTTGCTTAAAATCAGCTTTGCCGGTGATTTTCAGGGACTTGCCGAAGTCCCTCCACCGAGGGCTGAAGGAAGACCTGGCACTTTAAAGAGCAGGCTGTCAATCAGCAACAATCCGCAGGGAGGAGGTGGAAGGTGCACAGCATGGCCTGCGTCTCTTCACCCTTTCTCTTCTAAACCCTCCAGACCCTCTTAGGAACAGCTTTCCGGAAGATGCTTACCCTTCATTCCCAGGCTGTCCCTGTTGGTCCCAAAAGGGAGCCACACTCCAAGGCACCTCAGACCCCCAGGTCCTCGTTCAACGTATAGACACACCTGGCTCCCCTGGGAGGAGAGAGCCCCCCTGCTCCAATTTAAAATAATACCAGACCCCGGTCGGATAGCTTGGTTGGTTAGAGCATCGTCCCAAAGCACAAAGGTTGCCAGTTTGATCCCCCGGTCGGGGCACATACAGGAACAGCTCAATGTTTCTGTCTCTTCCCTCTCTCTAAGCTCAATAAAATAAACATTAAAAAGAAAGAATTACCAGCAGGTTTTCCTATAAAGGGGTTTTTCTCAAAACCTTTCTCTCTAGCCAGAAGGGGAAATCCCCTGGTCCCCTGACAGGGCTACGGCTCCAGATGGCCACAGAGAAGAAATGGCTTAGACAGGAAGACGAGAGAGAGAGGAATACACCGGTTCCTTCCAAAGGTGAGTCTCCCCAAAGGTCAGACCACATCTGCCAAGTTACCCAAAGACACGAATTCCTAGCCCTGGGCCTCCTAGGGATGTGTATGAGGGGTGGTGGTGTCTGGAAGCATCATCTCCTTGTCTGTCTCGATAGGAAACAACACTTCCGGAAATACAGGGGTCCCTGTGGAAACTGCTTGGCCAGTTTCTCATCAATGGAAACCTTCCAAGCAGCCCCAGGAATCACAGGGGAACCCAAGTGGGTGTTGAGTGGATTTATGTCTGAAATATCTTGGGATGGCCATTACCAGGAGGTTGAGCGGACCTGCGGTAGTCTTGGCTGGATCACACAATATTGATGTGTTTTTCTCAATGGGAGAGAAAAAAAAATCGACTCTTAGATACACTTCTGCATTAAAAACAACAACAAGACTCATTGTCCTACAATTGGCAACTTCTACCATAGAGTAAGTACAGCAGAACACATGAGCGTTTAAGGAGAGAAAAAGTAAGCACAGGGTATGATTCCTGTTAATACAGAGGGTTGGTGAACAGCCTTTGAAATCCTTCCCTTCTAATATCTTCCATCCACGTTCCACGAAGAATTCTTCCAGCTCCCAGGTAAGCTCGCTATTCAAACATCTCCTCAAGAAAATGCCGGTTTGTTCGTCAAGCCTACAATTACAGTCCCCAGCCTCAGAAGTAAATTATAATTTCAATATCAATATTTCGCATCTTCCCCGTTGAGTTGGCAGCCGCCGCCGCGGAAAAGAGGGAGGAGGTCGGCGTTGGGTAGGGAGGCAGCGCCCGCCCAGGACGCACAGGGGAGGCGTGTCAACGTGGTGCCCGCTGCCTCTGTCATTACACCTGGTGGTTTGAGGGCTCACACCAGGCTGGTGATGGAATAATCAGCGTGTGGTTGGGGTGTGGTCCTGCTCATGCACTTTGCTGAATCTGTCGGTCGGAATAAGAGAGATCGCCCCCCTTCAAGGAAGACTTCACCTGAGGTGTGGGAGCCCTGAGCAAGGTGAGGGAAGCAACTCCCCCCCCCCCCCCGCCAAAAAAAAGAAACACGGTATTTGGAGGGTGGACTCAGCCCTTTTATTTTTGCAGAGACTTGCCCACTGAAGACAAACTCTATGGAAAGATGAAGGCAGACAGCCCCCTGGGCTTTCACAGTCAAGGGTACGAATCTCTAAAAGTCAGGGGCCGCCAAGAGAGGCGCCCCCCCCCCCCGGTCCAGCTGCCTGGGTCAAGACAAGGACTGCGTGACGAAAGGGGCATATTTCCAGCCTGTGACGTGGAAGGACCAGCCTGTGACGTGGAAGGACCAGCCTGTGACGTGGAAGGGCCAGCCTGTGACGTGGAAGGGCCAGCCTGTGACGTGGAAGGGCCAGCCTGTGACGTGGAAGGACCAGCCTGTGACGTGGAAGGACCAGCCTGTGACGTGGAAGGACCAGCCTGTGACGTGGAAGGGCTAGCAACATCAATAAGAAGTCTCGGCTGGCCTGGGTAGGGAGGGTCATGAGACACCAGCCGCAGAAGTGGTCAAGCCTTCACCTCTCGGCCATGGACAGAGCCCAGGGACCACGCCTCCCATAACTACAACCATCTCCCTGTACGACCCGCCCAAACTAAACTGTGCTGCTGTTGTTTCTTCTAAAATGAGTGGCTGTTTGTGTCCAGCGACAGGGGGTCTTGCTAGTCCTGAGACTGGTGGGGTTTCTTTCTTTCACGTTTTGTTGTTGAGTGGCCTTATGACTTCAGTGTTGTGGACCAGACTGCAGCCCCCCCCACCCCGATCCCTCTGCCTACCCCCAACTGCACTGCCCATTGCCTCTGCCCATCTGCCCCCAAATTCCCCGGTTCCTGTGCAAGGAAGGTGCCTGCTGTTTGTTCTTCCTTAGTTCTGAAGACCCAGAGGTAGGTACTGGGTATATGCAATGTCCCTTGTGAGACAAATACTTCTTTTCATAACAAAGCGACCCTAGCTCATGTAAACTGAGACGCAGTGATTGATGTATTAGGCGCGGTGCTAAGTACTGCTATGTGCTAAATTTATTTAACATTTTATAACTTTATGAATTAGGGACTCTTATTCCCCCCCCCCAAATGGGAGAACAGAGCAGTTACGGAACTTGTCTGAGAACATTCAGCTAGCAAGTCAGCCTCCTGCCCAGACGGTTACCCACCCAGTCCCCTTGGTGGGGGCGACACGTGACCCCCCGGCTCTGTCCCCGTGAGCTTCACCTGACAGTCTCTTCCTCTCTATCCCTTCACGAGCATTTCAGATTGAATGACACGGAGGGTGTCAAAATAGCCCGTGAATTTTTGAAAGATGTTTATACATAAGGAGTAAAAACCTAGGCCAGGCATGGCAGCCAAGGTTCTCAAGATAGAGGAGGAGAGGTGGGAGAGCAGAGAGAGAGAGAGAGAGAGAGAGCGAGTGAGCGCGCTCTGGGGTCTAAAGCAGGTCACCCTGCAGTCTCCAGCGTCAGGACAGTCACGTGTTACATAACGATGTCCAGGTCAATGATGGGCTGCCTATCTGACAGTGGTCCCATGAGATTATAACGGAGCTGAAACGCTCTGATCGCCTAGTGATGTCGGAGCCATCCTAACAACCTGGCACAAAGGATGCCCAAATCCCCAAGGCTGTGGTTGAGAGAGCCAACAGCTTTCACCTGATATGGATGAAAACGGCATTGAGGAGCTCCCCAAGGCGGTGCCCAAGGCATTGGCTAGTGGGGAGTTACTGGGACAGGAACACTGAGCTGAGGAGGAGGCCGAGAGACAAGGAAACCGCAGGAGAAGAAAAAAGAAGCACCCTCTTAAAAAAAGGGGCACCTTGGCCCTGGCCAGTTGGCTCAGCGGTAGAGCGTCGGCCTGGTGTGCAGGAGTCCCGGGTTCGATTCCCGGCCAGGGCACACAGGAGAAGCACCCATCTGCTTCTCCACCCCTCTCCCTCTCCTTCCTCTCTGTCTCTCTCTTCCCCTCCCGCAGCCAAGGCTCCATTGGAGCAAAGATGGCCCGAGCGCTGAGGATGGCTCCATGGCCTCTGCCTCAGGCGCTAGAATGGCTCTAGTTGCAGCAGAGCAACACCCCAGATGGGCAGAGCATCGCCCCCTGGTGGGCATGCCGGTGGATCCCGGTCAGGCGCATGCGGGAGTCTGTCTGACTGCCTCCCTGTTTCCAACTTCAGAAAAATACAAAAAAAAAGGGCACCTTGAAAATTTACCAAAGCTTTTGCAGACCTCTCCAAGCTCCTTAAAATCTTTGAAACCATAGAGCCCAACACCAAAAGGTTTCCATGAGCGAAGAGGGGTGTTCACAATGTGCCATCTGCCTCCAAGCAAATCTTCGATGAGCAAAAGGAACAGACCAAACTGCAGCTTGAGTCTGAAGGCCTGTCAGGAGGCAGAATTCCTCCTTGCTGAGGGGAAGTCCATGATTTTCTTTTATGGCCTTCAACTGATTACATGAGGCCCACCCTCCACCCCGGAGGACAATCTGTTTTACCCCGAATCAGCTGATTTAAATGTTAACCTCATCTTAAAATACAAGAACAACAAAACCTTCACAACACCACCCAGAGTGGGGTTTGACTGAACATTGGGGCACGGTGGCCCCGCCTGTGGGTGGATAAGATGAACCATCACACCGAATATAGAATGTGGCGGTGGGGGTGGTAGCATGGGACGTCCCAGTCTTAGAGAAGCCAGTCATAGCAGGTGCCGACTCTGTGTGTGTGTGTGTGTGTTGGGGTCCGGGGTACCTAACCAGAACCGCATCTGACCGGGGAGAAGGCTCTGTCGCCTTCCTGTCTCCTGTCAGAGGGGGAGGGAGCAAAGGGTGACAGATGACTGCGTCATGGCATCGCTACTGGGCACGTTTGTCTCCCTGGTTCTTCAAGGCCGATCTTAGGAATTCCGGGGACCCAAGCTAACGGGCACCGGACACCCGACACCGTTCTGATCTTCCTCGGAGTGTCAATCATCCACCTACGTACATTCTGCTCAAGTCTAAGGTTCAGACGCAGCACAACCCTGGCTGGTCCCTCAGGGAAAACCTGGGATGCTCTTACATGGGCTCCTTTTGCCACCTCCGCCCCCCCCCCCGCGCACCCCCCCCCAAAAAAAAAACTGGGCGGGGACCCCTCCCTGGCCACCTCTGCCTGTCGGTGTCATCAGCATTTATGTTAAACTGGGATATCACTGCTGGCATCAGAAAAGAAAACACCAGCTGCCTTGGTCCTCCAGGAAGTGCTAATGAGCGGCAGCCACCCTGATCTGGGGCGACAATGGGACCCGCGCAGGGTAATTACAGGCTCGTCGGCTGCCTCTGCGCCTGCGCGCGTGCGTGCAGTTCTGGGCGGCTCACGCCGCAACGCCGGCATCACGTGTTGAGATATTTTTAGGCTTTGGAATTTCCCCCTGGCCCTTCTCTTGCTTTTTATGTCTTCATTTACACATCCCCCCTCTTTTTTTTTTTTTTTTTTGCAATCGCTTCCTCGCTGCTCTCTGATCCCCAGCCAACCCACCCTGCACAAAACAGCCAGAAAGCCTCTTCCTAAAAACATAGCTCCCATTGTGTAATTGCCCTACCCCGGATTTGTCAGCCTGATCTCCCCCATGCTGCAGGCAAAGGGAGGCTTTAGCGGAAGGAAGCCACGTGCACCCTTCCAGCCTCCCGTCAGCCAGCTCCATCTCCTCCCCGCCGAGGCGCACCCCCCTCGGGGTATTTTATTTGGTATCTTTACCTCTGGGAGGCTCCCGCCATCATCATGGGAGATGCAGAGACAGAAGCAAAAGTTGCATTCTCGCCTTTGAGATGGGAGTCTGGGGTCGTGGGAAAGGGGGAATTGGAAGCATTCTGAAGCTGCGGGGGTGGGGTGGGGTGGGGGTGGTCCCTGCTACCTGAAGGTCACGCTAGGGCAGGTGGGAGTGGCTAGGTCCACAGCAGGTATCTACCCGCCGGCTTCAGCCTGCACTACAGCTCTGCCTTGCCCCGCCGCTTGTCACCATAATGGGTGTTTGCCTCCTCACCTGCTGTAGAGGCACAACCTTCTCTGAACTCTGACCACACAGGTGGTTCTTGACTCCTGCCTCCGCCTTCCTGGTCTCTTATCCTGGGACCTGCCCATCCCTTCGAAGTGGGTTCTTCCCATGCGGCTCCTAGTTTGTTAGTTTGTTGGACACCTCCCTTTGGACACCATCTACCCTGCAAGTGCCACCAGCAGCCTCAGTTTCCCCACCTGATGCAGCTACCCCCTCCCTCTGCTCCTAGACCCCTTCGCTGAGTCAAGGACACAAAAAATGCTGGTCGCCATACCAGCCTGAGTTGCTAGGCGTCAATAAAAGGAAGCAAGGAAAGGGAACCGGACTTTGTGGAGTGTCATCAGTGAGGGGGAGGCTGAATCGGACACTGAGCCTGTGTCACGAGGGAGTTGCAGCATCCCTAGGCTCCCCCAGGGACTGCCGCATTGCCCACTGAGGGGACCACACTCCTCCCTCCCCCGTGCAGGGAGGGACAGCACGCTTGCTCATCTCCTGGGGTCCCGCCAGCCACCATCCCGGTAGACAGAAGAATAGGACCAACCTCTCGGCTGGGTGGATGCCCCAACGTGTAAGATAACCCTGAGATATTGCTCCTGGGTGGGGCAGCCCTCTCTGAGTCGTTCCCAGTCCCTCCTGGCTAATCAGAAGACGGGGTCCACCTTCCTGGTGCCATCAGGCGGTCCACGTGAGCCATGCCGTGGCCAGGCGCCCTCTCGTGAAACCTGGCCCTACTCCCTGGCTCCTGGCTGACGAGCTCCGAGCTCAGAATCTTGGGGAGAGAGTGTGCACATCCGTTCTCTCTCTTTAGATGGGCGCGCTCCCTCTCACTCACGTCATTGTCTCCCTCCTTATTGTTTCCTGCCGCCTTGCGGGGCGAAACTGCCTCCAAGAGGGCGCCTCACCCGTGGCTCGACCTCCGGCGATGCTGTGTGCACAGGATCAGACGTAGGCTGGCTAAGACCGGACAGACCTTGCTCTCTCCAAATCACAGGATCACATTTTAGCTGTACCTTCGGCTGGGGGTGGCTGGGTGGGGGTGGGGGTGGGGGTGCTGGAATACCCCAGGGAGGACGCAGGCCTTCCTGGGGTGCTCAAGCTCGTGATGGTTACGCTGTGTCCTGGAAGCACCTGCAGCATCCCTGAGTGGACTCCTGGCCGTACCGACCCGGGAGGCAGATTCTGCTCTTACGTGGTCAGCAGGCACGAGGTCGAGGGTGAGGACGAAGGTGAGGGGAGGACAGTCATCAACTTCACCCACTCATTAGAGTTTGTCACCCTCACCGGGGAGAATGTGCCCAGGCTTCTGTTACTCTCTTTGCCCCGGACTTAAGTCAACAAAGTCAACAGATACTAACCGAATTGAGCCTCTGCTCTCTGCCGAATGCCTGCTGTTGGATGGGACAGGACATTGAGTCAAGGGAGCAAAGCTCTGCCCACCCCAGTTCTGGTCCCTGACGTGCACCCCTGAGCATCCTCAGAGCTCAAGGGCCAACCTCAGAATTGTCATCTCCTTCTGGGCATCAGCCCTGAGCGAGCCGGACCAGGGCGAGCTGGATGCACGCTGCCCTTCTGCCCGGTCAGCGAGCCGGCCACCAATTTCTCACCTGCAGCCCCGGACATGACCGCCACATTCGGGCGGGAAGTCATTATTTTTCATGTATTGAGCGTTTTTTTTGTTTTTTGTTTTTAAATCGTTGCTTTCTGTGTGAGTGGCCACTCGCCCATCCTCTGATGGAAGTCTGCCCGGCACATGCGGAAAGCGTTAGCTGCACACGCACGGGTGCCGTCTCTGCTGGGCGCCAGCCGGCCGGGGTGCTATTTAAATTCTCAGCATCACGCCAGACGTGACAGGCTCCGCAGGGAAGCGAGTGACGGCCGTGGCATTCAAAGATAGAACTCCGGATTCCGCCAGCAGCAGAATGTCACTGCGTGCTGGAAGCCACTTGGTTGGGACATGGTGTGTGTGTGTGTGTGTGTGTGTGCGCGCGCGTGCATATTTGTGCAGGACATCAGGATGTGACAGGGAATTTTACCTTTTTCATCATTCCATGAGATTCGATGGATTTCAGGCATTCGAAAAAAAAAAAAAATACAAGCCGGATTCTCAGTCTTCCTTACAGCAGTTCTAACAAGGGGAGGCAAGTCTTGGGTCTGCTCTGTGTGTTGACCTTGGGACCAGCCACTTGGTCCCCTCCTTCCGTGCCCGGTGGGGGGTGGGGGTGGGGACTGAAGCGCCTGCTTGCAACATGAGCTCAGAGAGGGCAGGCCGGGGTTTAATCAGCACTTGACAGCTGGGCTCAGCAGCACGCTAGTACCCACTGGACCACACGGCCAAGGGCATCTGGACCAGCTCTGGCCCCCAGCCCCAGGTCAGGCTTCTGGGATGTTTGCCGGGGAAAGGCAGCGAGGAGCTGAGATACAGCCCTCCTCCTTTGTCACCAGAGGTGGTGTGTCCCGGGCAACATGTGCAACACGCCCACACAAAATAATTCTTGCCGCTTGTTTGAGGTTCAACGTTCACTGGGCATCTTGTGTTTCTCCGGGGACCCCAGTGAGAGGACACCTCCCAGCTAGCTGTAGAAGGAAGATCTGGGGACAGAGTGGCAAGAGAGCCCACGCCCCATCACCCTGTGAGGAGGGGCCTCAGAGTCTCATCTCTTGGAAGACGGGCAACTTTGTTCTTGGATTCCATTTCTTCTGTGGGTGATGGAGACCCGGACAGTGAAGAGCCTTGGGCTCCCCCTACAGGCCAAGAGAGGAACTGGGCAGAGCATCACTGCTTCCCTCCCACTCAGAAAGCCAGCCAGATTCAGGGGGTAACCCCCCCCCTCCAACCTCCACCCCACAAAACAATTAGAAAACGTCTTCACACACAAGAAATCAGGACACCTAGTGAGGGAGGGGCAGGTCTGACATCAGTTGTTTACAGATGTACCTATATTGACTGGCCATTGCTTCATTAAATGGTCAGTGCTTGGTTAAATAGTTGTGTCATCCCCTCTGGCCCGGGGACAGCTGTAGAAAGGTGACTAGGGTCTTGGGGGTGAAAGGTGGCAGCCATGACATTTAGTGTCACTGGACCTGCTGGGACCTCGTTACCCTCTGTTGTAACACGACCATCTTTGTATGGCTCCAACACCCTCTCCTTCCTCTTACAAAACATACTGGTCATTGGATTTAGGGTCTACTTTAAATCTAGGATGATTTCCTCTCAAGATCCTGCAAAGCCCTTATTCTGAGTAAGGAGGCTCCATTCTGAGGTGCCAGAAGGATGTGAACTTGGGGGACACCGTTCAACCCCCTACAGTGGAATTCAAGTTCAGTATCCATGGTGAGGAGATGTTGAGTGAGGGTTAGAGCAGGGGTCGGGAACCTTTTTTGGCTGAGAGAGCCATGAACACCACATATTTTAAAATGTAATTCCGTGAGAGCCATACAATGACCCGTGTACCTTACGCATTATCCAATAAAAATTTGGTGTTGTCCCAGAGGACAGCTGTGATTGGCTCCAGCCACCCGCAACCATGAACATGAGCAGTAGGAAATGAATGGATTGTAATACATGAGAATATTTTATATTTTTAACATTATTATTATTTTTTATTAAAGATTTGTCTGTGAGCCAGATGCAGCCATCAAAAGAGCCACATTTGGCTCGTGAGCCATAGGTTCCCGACCCCTGGGTTAGAGGGTGAAGCTGAATATACAGAAATATACAGACCTCGGTTTTACATGAACCGAGTCCCAAGAATCAACCTCAGCACCTCACGATTCCCCATGCTTGACACGTAAACTAAATAAATTACAACACGAATCACCGGCTTTGTCAAGAAACGCTTCCCAGTGCTTGTATATACAGTTCGGCATGTGTGAGGCGTAATGAGTGCATCAATATAGATATGTATATACGTTAAGGTAGAAATCGTCTTCTAAAAAGACGGCACAAAACACGGCATCAAAATGCAGCACCATGCCTCCTTAAATTATGGGTAACTTTTAAAACGAACGCTTCAATATTACTTTTTTTTTTTTTATTATTGTGCATTTCTCTAGCAACTTTGCTCGGAGAAATTCACAGGCAAATGGAATGAATGAAAAATGCGTGACTCAAATTTTCTTTTCAAATTAAGAAGCCATGAGGGAAATCACTTTGACTTAAAAAGGCATCTAGAAATCTTACTATCCAGACACTTTTTTTTAAAATTGAGACACTGAGTCGAAGGTCCAATAAAAAGTAGTAGTTAAGAGAATGCGTAAGTTATGTTAACGCCTAGACATGTTATATCTAATTGGCTACCAGGGACACAGGGGCTACTATTAGTTCAACCATGAACAGAACCAAGATTAGGTCTTAACTCTAATTCAGTCATCACCTAACCTGGCTCCGAAGAGTCAAACTCAAACCGTAGATTTCATTAATTTTCAAGTCACTGTAAGTTTACAAATAAAAATAAATTCAAAATTGCCCAGAATGCTTCCTCCATGAAAGCTTTATAGTCTCCTAGAATAATTAACGAAATAATCACATCAATAGAAGTTAAATAAAGAGATCTTTTTTTTTTTTTTTTTTTGAATGTGTTGTACGCTGTAACTGTTGACAGAACTGGACTTCTGGGCTCCGCTCCAAACATTGTGTCGCTTTGGTCTGGAAGTGGGTGCCCGGCACCTTTGTTATTTGGTGACCTGCCTTGGAGGTTTCAAATGGGCAATCAGGGTTGGGAACCACTGGTCTAGCAGTTCTCCTTGTCTTCTCCTCTGGGTCTTCTAAAAGCACAGAGATTCAGCCACACACAGAACTCGAGACGTAAGGAAATTCTCTTTGGTCCGCGCTTACCTTATCCCCCATATTAAGTCCTGCCTCGATCTGAAGAATTTGGCCACAGTGGGTTGTTATATATCACCTCTCTCTATTCATGAATCATCCATCTTCTATCTGTTTCTTTATCTGCATTTTTTTTTATATCATCTACCTATTAGTCATCTCTCATCTATACATCTCAATGTTGTTTTGGGTTTTGTTTTTTTTTTCTGAACCAGTTGAAAGTAAGAACAAAGCTCACGGCCACCCAGATTTCGACCTGTGACAAGTCATTGTTTTCATTTCCTTCTGATGCCTCTTAGCCGTTGTTCCTTTTTGCACACTGATGAGCAAATATGCTTTTGTGATAGCCCCACCCCCTTTCTCGTAGTTTTCTCTGCCGTTGTTATTACTGTTGGTTTCTTTCTTGGAGTTAACCCTGAGTGAGGGGATCACCACATCCAATGAACACGCTTAAATACTATGTTCCCCGGCAGTTTTAGGGTTACCCTCCTAGGCAATGCAAATGCATGCTGGAGAAAAAAGATGCATGTGTGAGCGTGCACACACACACAAACACACACACACACACACCTTTTCAGGGCACCAAGCCGTGAAAAAGAATGATAATTGGCTTGAAAGGAACAAATCAGTAGCTTGCCTACATTTCCCCCTCACTGCAGTTTTCAGGAAGGCAAAGATTCGAAAATAGACAAAGTGACTTGGCTCAGGGGGTGTGGGAGGGGGTATCAGCTTTCCGAGGCATTAATTTTAAATTCTACCTCATCATTTGCAGCCATCAGAGAGATGGCTGACACCTTGAAGCCTGGAAACCAGAGGGAAGAAACACTTCTTCCTAAGCCCGGGGACTAGAACGCAGGTAGAATACGTAATAACCTATCGGCCAATCTTTACATCTCTCCACGGGCGAGAAAGAGAAATCCCTCCGCAGGGGACATAGAAGGATTTGAATATTTCTCCAGAGTTCTTGGAATGTTTTGTTGGAGGCGTTAATTAGAGCAGTGATAGGTAATTCACCCGGGGACCATAAAGGTAATCACGAAATGGTGTTGCCAAGCAACCACGAAAGATGCTGAGGTTTTCGACCCGTGTCTTGGAGCCGGAGACCCAGAAGAAGTTCAGTTAAGATGCTGGGAGCACAAGGCACGAGGTGTGGAGCACCATTCTGTCATTAAAGCTAGTTAGAGACTGCTGTCCACCCCCGCAACCCCCACAAAAAAACCCTCCATGCGAAATCCCTGTAAAAAGTAGGAGAGGAGAAATCACTTGCGTATGTCGATTGCAAGCATTAAATGTGTCCCAGGCACTCAGACAAAAAAACAAATACAAAACAATAGGAAAACCTCTGCTTCAGAAAGCCTCAATCTTATGTCAACAACAAAATTACATAAAGTGTACATTCTGCCAAAATGGTACGCAAAGTGTTCTTCACGAAGCGCATACATATGAAAAGTACGTGGTGGGTACCAACTGGACCTTGCCTTTTTTTGTACTAATGTATTCTGAAGATCACTGCGGATCAGTGTTGGAGTTCTTTTTAAAAAAATAGAAAGATTCACACACCAAATACAGAACAACCTGTGTCCATGCTATTCCCTACACTGTATTATTGAGACAACAATAATAATGATAATGATAATAATATAAACGAAGAATTCAGCAATAAGGTTGAATAAACGATGACCACAAAGGCACTAAATAAACTATGAAATCGAATTAAAGACTTTTATTTATTCATTTGAGAGAGGAAAGAGGAGAGAGAAGATGGGAGAAACAGCATCCACTCCCCTATGTGCCTTGACTGGGCAAGACCAGGGTTTTGAACCGGCGACCTCAGAGTTCCAGGTCAACGCTTTACCCGCTGCGCCACCACAGGTCAGGCAGTGCATGAATCTGAAGCGACTCTCTCAGGAGTGAGAGAGTGGAATGGGGAGGTGAGTGCATCTGCCTCTTGGGAAGACATGAATCAGTCCCTTTCCTCCCGGTGTAGACATCTCTTTCCAGCCATCTAGCTTTTCTGGGCGTGGATGGATTCATTTTCTTTTTGTTCTGGTTGTCGTGGCTGTTATTTGTTTTATATTTTCTATCTCATCATCTGTACCTGGCACGGCGTCTTCACCACCCCAAGCCAAGTTGGTGAGTCCCGTCAACTGTCTCTGTGCATCTAGGATGATACACTTTTGAAATGTCACAAGAATTTTTTTTTTTTTTTTTTTGCCAGACCCCTCCAGGCACAACCAGGGGGCATCTGAACACCAGATGACAGAACCCTTCCTGGTTCTTTTGTTCCTCCCCTACACACACACACACACACACTCCATCTCTATGTGCTGGAAACGGTAAACATGAACTGCCTGGTTCCTACCCATGGAAAATAACTGCATGTCTCTCCGTTTTATGCCCCGCCCCTTGAACCCACCACCAGTGGAGTCCATCTACGCCTTCCTTACAGCTGCTCCTTTGATGCTAAACATCTGAAACAAGCTACAAAACCATCATTCTCCAGGGTTTCTTCTTCACCCATTGCTATCTCGCTTGTAGCTGTGTCCTCCACAGTTCGGCTGAAAAACACGCACACAAAACTCTTCTATTGTTTGGACAGTCTTTTGTTGACTGGTGAAAATGCTTCGTGGGAAACCAGAGGGAGAGAAGTCCTTGCTACGGAGTGGCCAGAGGAGAAGCGGAATTTCCACCACACTATCGGAAGCAGATGTGGTGAGCGACACACTTGGTGGTTGCACTGAAGAGATTGCCGTGCGGAGGGTTTGAATGAGCCTCTTGGAGTGTACGGAAGACAGTGATCTTCCTGAACATTACTGTCCACCCTGATACAGAAGAGGGTGCCGACTGGGAAATCACACCTAAAAAAAAAATCTGCTTTCAGAGAGGAAGTCTTTCATCCTTGTTCAGTTACGGGCCTTCTCGTTCCTTTATTTCATTTCAGCTCCCCTCGCGTCCCTCCCACCGGTCAACAGTCAACGTGGAACTTGGCGAGTAGGACTGCACCCTCTGATGTAGTCAGCCCTGTGTCTGGTTTGGTGAGGTCTCGGGTCAGCAATCACATTCCTGAAACTTCCCCCTGGAGCGTTCCTGCTTGGCGGCTGTGTGAACAGCGATTTGTATTTCTAACCCTTCGTTCGTGCGGTTAGCTTTGTGTTCCTGGCTTACCTCTCCGCCGTGAAGCTTGACTGCAGGAAGTCCACGGTCGTTTTTGTTTGTTTGTGTTTTTTCCAGGAGGCATTCGCCATTTCCTGGGCAAACTTTGTATGCCAGATAGAGATCAATCGGTGTTCCTGAGATCTCCCCCTGAATTCACATTCCTCAGAGGTCCTCAGGATATTTGGGCCACAAACAGCTTTGGGACATTAAGCTAAAATAACTTATTCTATCTCAAAAAAAATATTTTTAAACTACAAACATTCAATAATTAATCAAAGAAAGAAAAAAAATTTCCAGTTTTTTCTTTTCTTTTAAATACATTTTTATTTATTGCTTTTAGAAAGAGAGGAAGGGGGATAGAGGATTTAGAATATTACATAAACTTAGTTGATAAAGAAGCGGTGGGCCCTGGATGGTCAGCCAAGCATGTGGAATTCCCAGGTTTGATTCCCAGCCAGGGCACACAGGAAAAGCACCCATCTGCTTCTCCACCCCTCCCCCTCTCACCTCTCTCTTTTTCTCTCTCTCTCCCTCCTGCAGCCATGGCTTGGTTGGAGCAAATTGGCCCCGGGCGCTGAGAATGGCTCCTTGGCCTCCTCCTCAGGCGCTAAGAAGAGCTTGGCTGCTGAACAATGGAGCAGAAGATGGACAGAGTATCGCCACCTAGTGGGCATGCCAGGTGAATCCTGGTTGGGGCACATGTGGGAGTCTGTCTGTGCCTCCTCTCTTCTAATTGAATTAGAAGAGAGAAAGAAGAAGAAGAAGGAGAAGAAGGAGAAGAAGGAGAAGGAGAAGGAGAAGAAGAAAGAAAGAGAAAGAGAAAGAAGGAGAAGAAGAAGAAGAAGGGTTTGAGAGGATTGGCTACAATTTTGAAAGAGGTTCTATTGAGGAGTAAAATGCTATCAAACCGCATCACAAGCTGCAGAGAAATCTAATCTGAAAGGAAGAGTCAATTAACGCAGCAAACTTCATCGCTCTCTTATTTTAAGAAATCGCCACAAACGTCCCAAGCATCAGCAACCCGCAACCCCAGTCAGTCGCCATCAACTCCAAGGCAAGACCCTCCACTAGCAGATATATGATGACTCACTGAAGAGCTGTAGAGGCGCTGGTTAAAACTACATTTCCCAGCCTTCCTTGCGATGTGGCGTAGCCAGTTAAGGAGCACTAGGGTTAAATTAGATTGATGGAGATGCACGAGGAAAAGGTCATGTGGCAGCTTCTCAGGAACCTCTGTAAGGGCATCCAGCAAGCACCCTTTGCCAGCTTCATTCTTCTGCCTCTCATCTTCCCACCTGCCGTCTGGAATACAGATGTGATGGCCGGAGCATCGCCCACTCTTCCGGAGCATTGAGGATGGTGGAGCAGAGAACTGGAAGGAGTCAGGGACTCCAATGTCTTTATCACCCCAGGGCTGATGACCCTAATTATATTCATATGAAGGAGAAGTAGGCTTCTGTCTTGCTTGATCCAAAATTAATTAGGGGTGCCTCGTTTTTCTTTTCTTCCCCAGATGAATGCAATGCAGGCAGGTATCAAATATAACAACTTCCGCCCTGGCCAGTTGGCTCAGTGGTAGAGCGTCAGCCTGGCGTGCAGGAGTCCCAGGTTCGATTCCTGGCCAGGGCACACAGGAGAAGCGCCCATCTGCTTCTTCCCCCCACCCCCCCTTCCTCTCTGTCTCTTCTCCTCCCGCAGCCGAGGCTCCATTGGAGCAAAGTTGGCCCGGGCGCTGAGGATGGCTCTGTGGCCTCTGCCTCAGGCGTTAGAATGGCTCTGGTTGCAACAGAACAATGCCCCAGATGGGCAGAGCATCGCCCCCTGGCGGGTATGCCGAGTGGATCCCGGTTGGGCGCATGTGTAAGTCTGTCTGTCTGCCTCCTTGCTTCTCACTTCAGAAAAAAAAAATGTAACAACCTCTAACTTCAGAATTAGTTCACTAGCAGGTTGGATTAGAACTTGAGACCTGTCGATCAGTCCTTCGCTGCCACTGTAGGTTTGGCTGAGTGCCCTCTCTACAGAAAAGCCTGCAGCCAGATTCAGGACCTCCCAGTCAGTACCAATCTCAGCAAACTTCCACAGTCAGGCATCCCATGCAAAATAAAACAGCTTTTCAGCATTACCTAACTGCCTGGCATAAAAAAAAATAGCATGAAATATGGTGACAGGTAAAGTAATGTCCCAACTGAGGGCTGATCAGCTGTGAATCCAACTGCATCTTTATTCTAAACTTGAAATACATTACCGGGCTAACCTTGCTGGCTTCCCAAGTGCTTGGGTTCCTTTATTTCCCTTTGTTGAAAACACTACCAACTGCTTATATCTATGGTCAACTGATTTTCAACAAGGGTGACAGAAAGCAGCGATTGCCTGGGGACAGGGGGCTTGGGAGGACAGCCGGAGGGGGTGGACAGGAGAATTCACAGAGGAGCACAAAGGACTCTCGGGCCTGATAAATCAGATCATTATCTTGATTGGCGCGATGGTCTTGCAGATATACATGGATGTCAAAACTTAAGAAATCTGATGCTGCCTGACCGGGCGGTGGCACAGTGGATAGAGCATTGGCATGGGATGCTGAGGACCCAGGTTTGAAACTTCGAGGTTGCTGGCTTGAGAGCTAGTTTATCCAGCTTGAGCGCTGGCTTGCCAGCTTGAGCACATGGTTGCCGGCTTGAGTGTGGGGTCGCCGGCTTGAGTGTGGGATCATAGATATGACCCCATGGCTGCTGGCTTGAGCCCCAAGGTTGCTGGCTTGAGTACGGGGTCGCTGGCTTGAGTGTGGGATCATAGATATGACCCCATGGCCGCTGGCTTGAGCCCCAAGGTTGCTGGCTTGAGCAAGGGGTCACTGGCTCTGCTGTAGCCCCCCCCCCAAGTCAAGGCACATCTGAGAAAGCAATCAATGAACAACTAAAGTGCCGCAACTATGAGTTGATGCTTCTCATCTCTCTCACTTGTCTGTCCATCCTTGTCTGTCCCTCTTTCTCTCTCCTGTGCTCTAAAAAAGAAGCTCAATTCTTCAAACCTATGAAATTTATTGTAATGCCATCGATGCCTCAATAAAATTGTTAATTTTTTTTAATGCAATAAACTGATTTTTCCCTTTGTATATTCCCTTTCCCTGGAAGATGGGAATCATGAGATTCTGCTGAAAAGCTGATTTCCACGGCCTTTTCTTTTCTTGTTGTTCTCAGCTTGTTAGGAGATATTGGCCCTAACTCAAACAGGGAGCTTGCCTTTTCGGAAAACCTTGTCCGAATTGAGAGATCTCTCCCATTCGCTTAGATATCGTTTGGACAGATATGCAGCCCATTATGCAGAGAACAGCCGGGTCCTGAACTTCTAGTTGTCGATGCTTTTCACGGCGGTGACTTTGCTCACACAGCGACCGATGGCTCACGAGGACCACACCTCTGTGAGCTGTCCCATAGCATCCTGGGAAAATCCCAGGGGAGTGAATAACTGACAAGACTTGGGCCGGTGGTGAAGATGCGGACAGGACATGAAAACCCAACTGCCTTTGTTTCTCCCTTTGTCAAAAGGGGTGGTGGTGAACCATTCTGCTCATCATTTCTGACCAGTTGGAATTACATTTCCACGTGATGGACTTGTTTCCCCTGCATCATTTAAAAGATCAGATCTTTAGGGGGAGGGGGGGGTGTTTGTCTTAACGATCAGGAAATAAGGACAAATTACCATTGGATGGCACTTATCAGTGAGTCTAAAGAACAAAATAAACGAGTCCTGGCTGGTTGGCTCAGTGGTAGAGCGTAGGCCTGGTGTGCAAGGGGTCCTGGGTTCGATTCCTGGCCAGGGCACACAGGAGAAGCGCCCATCTGCTTCTCCACCCCTCCCCCCCTCCTTCCTCTCTGTCTCTCTCTTCCCCTCCCGCAGCCAAGGCTCCATTGGAGCAAAGATGGCCCGGGTGCTGGGGATGGCTCCTTGGCCTCTGCCCCAGGCGCTAGAATGGCTCTGGTCTCCGCAGAGCGACGCCCCGGGAGGGGCAGAGCATTGCCCCCTGGTGGGCGTGCCGGGTGGATCCCTGTCGGGCGCATGCGGGAGTCTCTCTGTCTCTCCCCGTTTTCAGCTTCGAAAAAAAAAAGAAAAAAAAAAAAGAACAAAATAAACGAAACGGAAACAGACCTAGAGCTACGGGAAACAAACTGTCCGTTGACGGGGGGGTGGGGGGTTGGGGGGGTTGAGGGGCTGGGAGAAAAAGGTGAAGGATGGAGAAGTACAACCGGCAGTTTGTCAACAGTCACAGGGATGTAAATACAGTACAACCCAGCGCCTGCAGTCAGCACTACTGTAATAACCATGCACAGGACCAGGGAAGAGCCTGAAATATTGTAGGGGGGGGGGCTTTCTTAAGTTTGTGCCTGTCTGACCATGACGCGGTACGCCTGAAATAACACAGAGTACTACTGAATGTCAACTGTCATCCAAAAATTAAAATAAAAAAAAAGGACAAAGAAAAGAGGCGTAAGTACAAAGGCTAACGTTTTAAACGTGGAGCCTTTAGAACCGGAATGACTGCAATTATTCGGCTATGATTTAGGAACTACGGTGTGTGCTATCCTCGGCATTAATTTCTCCTTCCTCCCAATTCCACAGGCTTGGTCTCCCCCCCCCCCCCCCCCGGCCCCCTCATTCCACCCATCCCGCCCCCCCCCCCCCCATTCTCACTGTCCCTGTGCAGCTTTCCTTCTCGGCAGCTCCAACCATCAGCAGACCCAAGATCTTAAAATAGAACCCGGCTTCAGCACTTTTATCCGTTTCCCCTGAAGTGTCATGCAAAGACCTCACAGAGTCATCGTCTCAGCACTTGGCACCGTGTCACCCCGCGGTTATGAATATGCAACTACGTCTTTGCCAAGCTGCAAGGAAATGAAAGGTCCTCTCCACATCCCGCCAGGCACATTCAGTACCCTCTGTGCTTAATAAATGGGATAATGAAATGTAAGAGAAACATCTCGCAGCTGCAACAATGTGACAGGCTGCGGTTGGTATAGAAGCCTGACCCCCTTCCCCCCCAAAAATAAAAACAAGCAGGCAGAATACCATTGCAATGCCTTACGCACATCAGGGACATAGTTATTCTTTTTTGTTTTTTATTTTTGAGAGGAGAGTGAGTGAGAGTGAGAGAGAGAAAGAGAAAGAGAAAGAGAAAGAGAAAGGGGGGAGGAGCAGGAAGCATAAACTCCCCTATGTGCCTGGACCGGACAAGTGCCAGTTTCCAAATCGGCGACCTCAGTGTCCCAGGTCGACGCTTTATCCACTGCGCCACCGCAGGTCAGGCCCATAGTTATTCTTGACCTCACACGCCTGATGTGTGCACATCTGGAGGGCATTCTCTTATCATTAAGGAAATTAAGTGAAGTGTCTCTGTATTGCTGGATCACCACAGTTGAAGGGGAGACCGTGTGCCAACAAGGAAGACGGGTGTTCTAAATCAGGGAAGAACCAACCCCACAAAGCTTGGGCTGAAGACCCCCCGAGGCTGTCTCTGTTTAGGACGGCACATCCTCCAGAAGGTGGTACCACCCCACGGACATCCCAGCAAGGGAAGGTCTAAAACCTTATTTCTGGTTTTGCCACAAGCATCGTGTCCATCTGCCGACCCTGCTGGCATAAACATGGATGTCACAGGGACTCCAAGCCGATTCCCACCCCGTGTTTGTCACGGGCCAGCTGCATGAATCAAGCCAGACGGCTGTCCCTGGAGCCACCAGACAGCATTCACAGAGAACATTTGTCGTTGAGGTTTCCTAATTTTCCACTTTCCCTTCCCCTTGCTCTTCAGACTGGACTGTCAATCACCTTCTCTTCCCCGGGGGACTTGTCACCCAGGCAAGTCCTTGCAAACCGCAGAGCCCAAGAGTCAGGACATGGTGGTCAGTCGGTGGAAGGATGCCCTCTGCTGAGATGTCCTTGTCCAGATCCCTTGTGGGACCCATCACTGTGTTTATATCCCATGGCCAAAGGGACTTTGCAGATGGGCTGACATTCAAGATTATAGAATGGGGAGACACACACACACACACACACACACACACACACACATACACCCCGCGCCGCCCCAGCTCATCAGAGACATGGGACACGGAGTCACATGGCACTGCGTTGCTGGCTAGGAGCCAAGGATTGGGGGTGACTTCAGGATGCTGGAGAAGAAGGAACGTCACTTCTTCACCTGGACTTTGACTGAGACTCTGGTTGGTTTTTAACCCAGTGAGACCATGTTGAACGTCTGACTTATAGCGTCGACGACCTGGAACCCTGAGGTCACCGGTTCAAAACCCTGGACTTGCCTGGTCGGGGAACATAGGAGAAGTGACCACATGAGTTGATGCTTCCCGCTCCTCCTCCTCTTTCTCTCTTCCCCTCTCCTTTCTCTAAAAATAAATCAATAAAAAAAAATCTAAAAAACCCCCAAAAATCTAATAGGAAAAACAAAGACGATACATGGTGCTTTACAAAATTCTGAAATTATTTTTTTTGTGTGTATATATTATACCAGCAGCCAAAGAAGTGTTTTAATTGTTAATTAAAAAACACACACAACACCTTCACACAGACCAAACAGAGGTTGGCAGGTTCACACTCCCCTCGTATATCTGGGAGAGCCGCATTAGCCTCTGCACTTGAAAAGTTTTGTGGCCCTTGGCGTCCTGTTATAGTCTAATCTGGAAGAACCAACATTTTATAATCATTGTTTTAACATCTAAAAACGTGTCCAGTCACGTGGCCAACCCGCATAAGTAGTTACCGCAACTCCCCTCGCAGGGCCGGGAACCAGGGATTCGAGGGTAGGAGTCCGTGGTGCTGTGTGCAACAGGTTCACGGTGACGAGGACCCAGGAGGGAGGCGTGTGATCACTCTGGTGATGAGCTGTGACTTGGGCAGAGTCAGGTAAGCGGGACACTGGAGACCCGGCCCAGGAGGCCCAAGTCTGCAGGACACGGCACCCTCTCCCCTCCCTCTGCTCTCTCGCTGGGGCGAGCCCCTTGACCAGAGCAGATGGACAGTGGGGGAGGACACGAAGGATGTGGGAAACATCTGGTGAAGAACAACATCCTAGCCGTGTTCAGATCTTCCCTTGAAGGGAGAAGGTCACAGAGATCACCGTTTGTCTTGCTCCCTACATTGTTTCTAAGCGTTTGAAGTCAGATCATCTCGACGACCATGTTTTTTTAGCCTCTGGTTGAAGAAAAATCTTATTTGAACTATAACATCCACATCCACGTAAATCCACACTACGACCAGGATTTTTATAGCAAAGGAATACTTTATCAATTTTTGGCTTACATTCACAACTAAACTTTGCAAATACCTCCTTGCCTAGATGTGGTTTTTTTTGTTTTTTTTTAGCCAGGCATAAAATTATAATCATAAATAAATCATAATTATAAGCTGTGACACCTTGCCTCCGTCGCTCTCAGTATACAATGAAGAATTGTGAACCGAGGTGCATATGTATCCTAAACCTGCTTTGCAATTTAGTATCAGAAAACACCGTCGTCTTTTCTTTAAGATTTTAGCCTGGGATTGTCTACATCTCCCAGGAAGGTTAAAGAAAGAAACAAAGAGAAGAGAAGAGGAGGGGAGGGGAGGGGAGGGGAGGGGAGGGGAGGGGAAGAGAAACCACTTAGTCATTTCATCTGGACACAAAGCTACTGTATTGGGGAAAAAATCAGCAAATGTAAAGTCTTCAGTGGTCCCAGAATTTGTCAGAAAGGCTAATAGACATCACTTGATCAGGCACTGAGGTCCCTCTGCCGACAGCCATCTGGAGTGTCACCACAGACCAGTAAATCAAGACAGAAGGCTAATGGCTGAGTGGAACAGGGTCATTCATCTATTCTCAAAGGTGATAACAACTGTGAGAGAAGTTCCTGAAATTCAATTGTGGTTCGTGTCTGCGTGGCTGCAGGGGTCACATCACTGCTCCTCTCCGATAGGGTGATCTTTCTGGGAAAACAGTCGCTGACAAGAATAGCTTCCTTAAATCAGAAGAAAACCTCAGGTTGTGTGATGTCAGGATAGCCCAGCTTTTATACTTTTTAGCTTAATTTTTTTTCCCTGTAACTTAAAAAAAATTTTTTTAATTCATTTTAGAGAGAGGAGAGAGAGACAGAGAGAGAAGGTGGGGAGGAGCTGGAAGCATCAACTCCCATATGTGCCTTGACCAGGCAAGCCCAGGGTTTTGAACCGGCGACCTCAGCATTTCCAGGTTGACGCTTTATCCACTGAGCCACCACTGGTCAGGCTCCCTGTAACTTTTTAAATTTTAAATTTATTGGGGTGACATTGGTTAATAACATTGTATAGGTTTCTTTTTTTTAATTTTATTTTAGTGAGAGGAGGGGAGGCAGAGAGATGCATTCCCACATGTGCCCAGACCAGGATCCACCTAGCAAGCCCACTAGAGGGCAATGCTCTGTCCATCTGGGGGTGTTGCTCCATTGTTCAGCAACTGAGCTCTTCTTAGTGCCTGAGGCAGAGGCCATGGAGCCAACCTCAGTGACCTGGCCAACTTGCTTGAATCAATTGAGCCATGGCTGCAGGAGAGAGAGAGAGAGAGAGAGAGAGAGAGAGAGAGAAGAAGGAGAGGGTGGAGAAGCAGATAGGCACTTCTCCTGTGTGCCCTGACCAGGAATTGCACCGAGGACTTCCACACATCAGGCCGATGCTCCGCCACTGAGCCAGCTGGTCAGGGCCTTGTATAGGGTTCCAGTGTAAGCTCTACGATTCATCATCTGTATATTGCATCGTGTGTTCATCACCCCAAGACACATCTTCCGTCACCATTTTTGCTCTTTTCTACCCCCTCCCACCCCCTGCAACCCTTCCCTCTGGTAACCGTCACACTGTTGTCTGTGTCAATGAGTTTCTGGTTGTTTATTTTTCTTGCTTGTTCATTTGTTGCTTTATGTTTTGTAGCCCACATATGAGTGCAGTCCTATGGTGTTTACATTTCTCTGTCTGAGTTATTTCACCATGCATGATACTATCAAGGTCCATCCATGTTGTCACAAATGACAGCATCTCCTCTTGGCTGAATTTGCTACAGTGGTTAAGAAAACACTTGTTTCCTTGACTCTCCCCACTTCTGACACCAAATGTGTGTGGGGTTTCCCACATGGACCCACTCACCAAGTCTCCAGACACCAGCTGAGTGTCCTGCCATTTGGTGCTAACCCAAAGTATGTGGGGTTAATGCCAACCCCACAGGTCAAGGGCTCAGTCTCACAAGACTTTGTTCATCTTCAGGTGCTGGTCACCAATCTCAGGATGTTGTCTGCACTTCTAATATATTGGCTATAAAATTGGAGGCTTCCACGACTCCCTCCCTAGAAACAAAGGCATAAAAACATGGAACAGACAGATAGGTGTCAGAGGGGAGGGGTTTGAGGGGCTGGATGAAAAAAGGTGAAGAAATTAAACAAAGGCCCTGGCCAGTTGTCTCAGTGGTAGAGTGTCAGCCTGGCATGTGGAAGTCTCGGGTTCGATTCCCGGCAGGGCACACAGGAGAAGCGCCCATCTGCTTCTCCACCCCTCCCCCCTCTCCTTCCTCTCTGTCTCTCTCTTCCCCTCCTGCAGCCGAGGCTCCATTGGAGCAAAGTTGGCCTGGGCACTGGGGATGGCTCCATGGCTTCCGCCTCAGGCACTAGAATGACTCTGGTTGTAATGGACCAACATCCCAGATGGGCAGAGCATCGCTCCCTGGTGGGCCCGCTGGGTGAATCCTGGTTGCTTCCTATCTGCTTCCCTGCTTCCCACTTCAGAAAAATAAAAAAAAAAGAAAGAAAGAAATTAAACAAGATACATACATATTTATACATATCATATATACACACACACTTTGCTTGGGGCAACGGGCACACGATGTAGTGTGTATGATATTTTGTTGAGTTGTACACTTGAAACCTGTATGGTCTTGTGAGCCATTGTCATCTCAATGAATTCAACATAAAAAATAAATTAATAAAAATAGCCTGACCTGCGGTGGCACAGCGGACAAAGCATTGACCTGGAACCCTGAGGTCGTTGGTTCAAAGCTCTGGGCTTGCCTGGTCAAGGCACATAGAGGAATCAACTACTATGAGTTGATGCTTCCTGCTTCTCCCCCCTCTTTCTCTCTCTCTCTCCCCCCCCTCTAAAAATCAATCAATCAAATATAAAAAAGAAATAAAAAGAAATTCAATATTATTTTTTTAACAGCAACAACAATGAACAAGGCAGAGCAGCCTGCGTCCCCCTGGGGTGCAAGCTCTTGACCTTGAGCTCGAGTCCTGGTTCCTGCTCTGTGACGGGTGCCAGGACTCGATGCTTGCTCCCTGCGCCTCGAGGCTGGACTTCCACGGAATAGGGTTAGACGCAGAAAATCCAAACCAACGAACAGACAACCCGATGGGGGACCCCCCCAACCCTCTCCCTCTAATGGAAATTTCGGGGGACCTATCTATGATTTCTCTTTTTCCAGGGGGCACTCCTGGGCAGGAAGTCACCGCTCTGACTGAATCCAGCCCGTGACTGGAGTCTCAGCACCTCCCTAAGACTTTGATCTTTCCCGGTCAATCGCATGAGATTGAGTTTTCACAACCTTGCACATGGAACGTCACCTATACCGGGAACATAAACTCGCCCTGAATGGAAGCTTAGATGTCCCGTCTCGTTTCTATAATTGTTTTCAAAACTTGAGCCTGCTAATTTAATGCTGAGCTTATAGAAGGTTTTAATAAATAATAACTGTCCCCCCCTTTTTTTTAAAAAAAGCCACACCATTGCTGAACAACATGGTCCAGCAAATATTTTTGTATTGTCCTGAGAAATAGCTGCATCAGGGGAAATAAAAAGCTTTCTTTGTCTAAAATCAGCACAATTGAATTCTCAGTTTCAAAGATGTAGTTAACGCCGTATTTGCTTAGTTCCATCACAGACCTTGCCAAAAAAGAGCAGCAGCGTATTTAATATATAATAGCATGTTTCATTTTGCCACTTGGAAAGATAAAAGTTTCCAGCTCCGTATCAACACAATGAATTATTATTATTATTTAAAACTTTTCTCTGTGGGTTTTCTTGAATCTCTCCCAGTTCAAAGAGCCTGGTTTCGGAGCAACCCCTGGATCAAACGACCATGTCTCTAGTTTCAAAGGTGCTGTCTCTGTCCTCAAGTTATATGCAATTTAGAGGAGGGGACAAGCATTTAGGTACTTGAGTCTCATCAAGGGTAAGCGATGGTGTATCGAGGTCACAAACGACCTCCTAATTTAGTCGCTTAAGACCACAAAGGTTTGTTCCCCCTTCTGTCACTGGTTGGTGGCAACCCAGGTGTTGGGTTACTCAGCTCACAGTTAGACAGGGCAGCCGCCATCTTGACTGTTGCTCAACGCTGTCCCACAGGGTCTCACGTGGAAAATGAAGTCTTCCTTTGACCCTCCCGACTTCTATAGGGCTAAGGAAAAGTTGCCATGAGCCCAGAGAGTAGACAGCTGGGAATGGGACCACCATCCACGGCCCAGCTCATGTGAGACACAGTGAAGTCAGCATGTGAAGTGATACGTGGGGTGTGGTGGGGTCAGGGCCAGGGATGTCCCTGTGGGGAGATGGCACAAGGGCCGTAGACGAGGCACGTCTCAAGGGAGTCCTTGGATGAGAGGACTTGAGGGCATTGGTCATTCTCTAGATAAGGGAACATCCAGACAGGATGATACAATTTGTAGGATTGGAGATAATCTGTTTGGTCAGAATCATCATACCAACAAGATTTGTGGAGCTATCTCAGGGTGGAAGGGTAGAGATAAAAAAAAAAAAGCAGAAATGGAAAGATTTGGAAAGAATAAATGAGACCAGTCAAAGGTACCCAGCCTCTTACGGCCGACAGGGTGACAGGTGGTCATGATGTCACCCTCCCCTCCGTTGGAGAAAAGCGAGTGTCACAGGGCTCCCTGGACCGTGCTGCCTCCTCTACTCGTAAGAAACACTCTCACTCATTAACGTGCATCCTTAACATGGCCCGACTGACCCATTCGGGTGATTCTGCAATTAAGTCACATTTAGCTTTCTCTGGGAGCTGGTTACCTACCATCTGGGCCACACATAAGTAGCCTAACAGGAAATATTAATAAATAAGACGATAATGTGAAAATCAGACCTTTATGGACCTCCTACTGAAGGCAGACATCACAAAGGGGAAATTCCCTGAAGTAAAACACGGGAATGGTCCAAAAGCCAATGATGCCTCCGTGGACTTGGAGGTGACTGATGCAACTGTCCCTTCTCAAATTCTCGCTGCTCAGAGGAACTCTCGGGGTGCAGCAGGACGAGGGCGTGGGACACGGCACCACGTCACCTCGCTGGTGCTGGACCCTGGTGGCTGTGCTGTCTGAACTGCTTGATACTTGGGGGTGTGGGTGGGGTCGGTAGCTCCATAGAGAGGGGAGGGGGGGACAGGTTGCAGAGAGGCACCCCCACAGCCCATGAGCTGAGACCAGACCTCAGAAGGTGGCGTTGCGGGTGGTCCTGGTGTGTTGACGTTGGTTCTGGAAGCACCGGAATGACCAGAGGTCAGTCCAGCTGCAGCCAATGGGGTGAAGGGAGCACTGACAGGAACAGGAAGTGTGTGTGGGGGGGTGAGCAGACCCCCCCCCACTATGTTCCCTCTCTCCAGCACCGCAGCGGTGAACCTCTGGGAAACAGCCAACAGGCAGAGCTGTGACCCAGGGCCCCAGTGTGTGTGTGTGTGTGTGTGTGTGTGTGTGTGTGTGTGTGTGTGTGTTTGAGGAGGGCGGACACGGGTCAGAGGGACACTCACTTAGGCACCTGCATGAAGGCGCAGGGCCCCAGTGTGTGTGTGTGTGTGTGTGTGTGTGTGTGTGTTTGAGGAGGGCGGACACGGGTCAGAGGGACACTCACTTAGGCACCTGCATGAAGGCGGAAAGCAAGGGGTTCAGGGCAGGCCCCTGTGGCTGGAAGGCAGGCAGGACGTGACAGGAGAGAAAAGGGGGAGACAGGTGTCACAGGACCTCACAACACTGCCCAGCAGGCGTCCCTTGGCGTAGAGATAAGAGGAAATTGCTGAGGGGCTTAGGCTAAGAGCAGGGGTAGTAATGCACTGGGCGTATAGCAGAGGGAGTTCTGTTCATTGTGAGCTCGCCCCCCCCCCCCCCAGTGCCAGACCCTCTCCTAAGTGTTTTGCATTTACTTTTCTCGTAACAATCCCTACAGGGCAGACACTCTCAGCCCCACTTTGGCACAGAAGGGAACCGGGAGCCACCGAGCGCTGGAGTTTTTGGCTCGAGGTCTCACAGGCCCCCAGAGAGAGCAGAAGAAATATCGGAGAGGGTTGCACACAGAGGTGTCCTGCGGCCGGCCGGCCGTGGGTGCCAAGTAAACCAACGGCGTTGGTTGCCGGGCGGGAAATGGCACCTAGGAGACAGGCTGTGCTCGGACTCACAGCTGAGAAATGAAACCCATCGGGGGGTCTGAGTCGTCACCAGACAGGAGTCATGGGCCAGTGGGAAGGAAGACCTGGCTTCCCAGGGCGAGACTATCTTCTCTCCGGCTTCGAGTCTTCAAAGCTGGCCGGGAGTTCAAGGTCCTGAAACTTGGGGAGGGAGAGAGTGACCGTGCGTGGGGAGGGGACCTTGACTCAGGCTCGCGAGACAGCGAGAGTCATTGGACAGCTCCTGAGTAGGCTCGCGAGACAGCGAGAGTCATTGGACAGCTCCCGAGTAGGCTCGCGAGACAGCGAGAGTCATTGGACAGCTCCTGAGTAGGCTCGCGAGACAGCGAGAGTCATTGGACAGCTCCTGAGTTGGGGGTGGGGGTTTTTCTTTCACCAAAGGGACAGCCAGGGTGGATCACGTCTTATACTGGAAGAACCAAAACCCCACGTTACAGTTGTAACCTGGAGAAATTTATCACGACAGCATAGATGAGAATGCCATGTGCTCATCCCTCCTTTCACCGAAAGAAACGATCACAACGCCGCGTGATCTGTGCCTCCTGTGGGGACCGGGAAGAGCAGGGGAAGCCTGGGGAAGTCCCGATGAGGTCTGCCCACCTTGCGACCAAGGGTCTTGGTTGGGTCAAAGAAAAGTCAACTGAAGATTTGGACCTCAAAGGAAGCTGAGACATGACATCAGAACCATCTCATTTATCCAGGAAGTGACCACAAAGGTGTGTGTGTGTGTGTGTGTGTGTGTGTGTGTGTGTGGAGTGTAACAGTTACCAAAGACTAATCTTAACCATTCAAAACAAGCCCAGGAGACTAGAGGCTGAGACGCAGATGCAGAAAACTTTCCAAAATACATTATTATGGAATTCTTGACTATTTCAGGACGGCCGTGTGCAGGAGATAAAACAAACCAACAAACAAACAAAACCCCAAGATATTTGCAACCTTGCAAGAAAAATATTTTCTCAGGAAAAAATTTCAGTCACGCTCTGTAATGAGGCCCAGCACAGCTGGGAAATTTTGATGAAATCTGATGGCATACACACTGGACTTAGGGCTCCTCTGCAGTTTGCTTCTTCCTAATTAAACACATAATTCTTACACAGTTGCCGTAACATGCTTTTCTGCTAACTCAACATAGACTGCAGGGCCAGCAGGGTGGGGTGGGGGTGGGGGTGGAGGTGGAGAGAAAAGACTCCTTAAATGTTTGCGTTTATTAAATCACTTGAGCCCGGTGCATTCAGAGTTTGCCAAGCTGTGATAAATACAGTTAGGACACGTAACTGACAGCTTTTTTGATCACCAACCAGCCATATTTCTGATCACACTACGTAGGCAATATTTTTTTTAGCAATTAAGTGCAATTAGAAATTTTTTTTTTTTTGTATTTTTCTGAAGCTGGAAACGGGGAGAGACAGTCAGACAGACTCCTGCATGCACCCGACCGGGATCCACCCGGCACGCCCACCAGGGGCGACGCTCTGCCCACCAGGGGGCGATGCTCTGCCCATCCTGGGCGTCGCTCTGCCGCGACCAGAGCCACTCTAGCGCCTGGGGCAGAGGCCAAGGAGCCATCCCCAGCGCCCGGGCCATCTTTGCTCCAATGGAGCCTTGGCTGCGGGAGGGGAAGAGAGAGACAGAGAGGAAGGAGGGGGGGGTGGAGAAGCAAATGGGCGCTTCTCCTATGTGCCCTGGCCTGGAATCGAACCCGGGTCCCCCGCACGCCAGGCCGACGCTCTACCGCTGAGCCAACCCGCCAGGGCCAGAAAAATTTTTTTTAATTATTCATTTTAGAGAGGAGAAAGAGTGAGAGACAGAGAGAGAGAAGGGGGGAGGAGCTGGAAGCATCAACTCCCATAGGTGCCTTGACCAGGCAAGCCCAGGGTTTCGAACCAGCGACCTCAGCATTTCCAGGTCGACGCTTTATCCACTGCGCCACCACAGGTCAGGCCAATTCTTTTTTTTTTTTTTAATTTAATATGTGGCACAAGATGAATAGGGAAAACGAGAATGCCCTTTACCAAATACATATTCTGCCTCTTAGGCTCAGTGATGTGAGGTCCTGTGAAACTGAACGGGTTCTCTTCAGCTGCAGCTTGAATTGCTGATCTGACACCTAAGAGGTCCTAGTGTTTTCTGATTTCCTTTTGGAGACGTGGAGAGCTGGGGATGGTATTATTGTTTCTACTACGGGATCCTTACCCCCCCCCCAAAAAAAAAGAGCTTGAAAAACTTCAAATTAATAATATGGGCTTTTTTTTTTTTGGAATCTATTAGAAAGAGGAGGTCGCAGAGGACACAGTGGGCGCACAGTCGAATGAGGGGGGCCCGGAACCAGCAGGGAGGACCAGGAGGCACCCGAGAATTTTTGACAAGCTGCGGAGGCTGAGCTTGGGGACGGGGGAAGGCGTTTCCTCCAGGACCTCACCAGGTGCCCACAAGGCGGGCAGACCAGGGGGTGTTGTGAGAAAGCCCAGAGGTGACAGTGGCTGGGGGCTGGGGGTGGTGGCAGCTGCCCAAGGGCTCCTGTGGAGTCTCTGCAGCTCAGAGGGGAGCAGGCTCCACTGAGACCCACCTTCTTTGAGGGACCAACACTCGCACTCACTGGCAAAGGGCGCCAAAGCCACCACCACCACCTCAGGGCACTGGCAGTCATCCACTGAAACTGCAGGTGGGGACAGGGGTGAGCAAGAGTCCCAACCCCAGGGAGGGGGCAGGAATACGTGTGAAGACGGGGTTGCATCTGGAGACGGGACAAGACACGTGGAGAAGCCCGCACGTAGGCGGTGAGAGTCCCAGGATGCGCCCAGGGACGAGGACGGTCGCCCGGGTTAGAAGAAACGCCTTCGGTCCCTCACCAGCAGGCTGCCGAGCAGCGAAGAGAAATCGCTAGTGAAGGAAACAGGAGACCGAGCTATCGGTGGAGAAGCGTAAGGCAAAGCCCAAAGCTGGTCAGCTTTTGTGTTTGTTTGTATGTTTGAAGGTTAGCAAATTAGGAAAACAAACAAACAAACAAAAACAACAACCACAGCCTCCATGCTAGGGAGGTGCAGATAAATGAACTTTTAAAATATACAAAGAAGATGTGGTTCGATATATCCAATAGACTAGAGTACTACTCAGCCGTAAGAAATAATATAGTGCCATTTATGACAACATGGATGGACCCTGACAACGTGATACTGAGTGAAATAAATCAATCAGAAAAAGCTAAACACGGTATGATTTCACGCAGAGGTGGGATAGAAAGCTGAAACCCGTGGACAGAGATAAGAGTGCCGTGGTTACCGGGAGGAGGGAGATTGTAGGGGAGGGGGAGAGGGGGAGGGGGGAAAGGTGTAAAGAGGGACAAATACAAGGTGACAGAAAATTATCTGACTTTGGGTGATGGGTATTACATCATCATTAACCATTCAGATGCTGTGGAGATGTTTGCCTGAAATCTATGTACTCTTACTGATCAATGTCACCCTGTTCAATTTAGTTTTCTAATATATATATATATATTCTGATACATATATATCTCTGATATAATAAGAGTATAAATTAGTGACTCCACCCTGAGTGACAAACAAAGTTGGTCACCAGATGGGACGGGGTGGAGGGAGCACCCTTGAGGAGCTGTTATTTTGCCAATCTCTCTTCCCCGTCCTCACTGGGTACAACGTACATACACTTATCTTTTGGTTGAAAGCCATGAAAGAAACTGGCAGACAGGACACACCTTTTATTTAAGGAATGATTCCTGGCGACCCACGGGGTGTGCGGCGTGTTACGGAGGTAACGTGGGGAGCTCGGACGGTAGATAAAACCGGGTCTTGGAGCTCAAGGTGGCGACTGACGGTTTGTAGAAACCGTGGCCGTGAACACCAACAGAACAGCGTCTCGTCAACTGCATTTGCTTTCTGAGCTTTATTCCGACCATGATGGGGTGACGGACCCATGGCACCTGGTGGTTCTCTGCATGAGCCTCCCTCTGCCCCCCTCCCCGCCCCTCCGGTCCCCACACACAGGGGAGAAGCACATGGGCTGAGGAAGGACCCAGGAGGGGACGTGGAGCTCTTCTGTCAGGCGTGCCTGCCCCGCGTCCAAGGGCTCGCCACCCTGTTGTGTAACATTGAGTTCTGGTCTATCAGTTCCCTGTAAACACTGGAGTCAAGGTCTGCCGTGAGCTCAGCCACCGGTATCCATGACAACGGAACCTACAGCAGGGCACTTAGCATACGGAAAACAAGGAAGAGCACCCCACTCATTTCTTTCCCCCAAGAGATCCTGGGAGGAGTAATTGAGTATTTGAGCAAATGACGACATTCACTATAGGCTATAACCAACACTACTCGCCCGCCCCTTACTAACCGGCATGGAATTCATCCTGTCTTTCACAAACAAGACGAAAGAGAAAAAAAAGAAAAAAAAAGAAAAAAAAAAGGGGGGAAGGACGGGAGGAGGTACACACTTTACTTGGCTTTGATTAAAAATGTTGCCGATGGTTTTTTTTGTGTAAAAGAGAGAGAGAGAGAGAGAGAGAGAGAGAGAGAGAGAGAAACATTCAAGGAAGGTGGTCTTGGTGAATTTCTGACTGATGCCACCAAAACAATGGCTCTAGTTATATTATGGGGTTTGGGAAAGACCGGGTGTGTCTTCAAGCTAACCAATCCACTTCCCAGTTCTTCCTGGGCTGGTGTTTGGGCCCTCGCCCTAACCAATCTACTTCCTCGATTCCGTCTCCTGGGATTCTGTGTCCCTTCCCCAGGATAGGCTCCGCCCACTATGGTCCCAGCTGGGTTCCTATTGCACCTGTGCCGACTCCTGCTGTGTGGTCTTGGCTTCCGCTAGGACTGTGCCTAACAGGGGGGGGTTTCCCCTTCTGGTTTCGTCTTTTCCTCCATATTCCTGGCAAGTGACCAGTAAGGCTCCTTCCTGCTTGTGTGTGGGGATTAGGTCCAATTGTGGCACCCCCCCCCCACACACACACACCACCACCACCCAGGGAGCCTAAAAACGCTTTCCAGTGGAGCAGGCTCAGTGTCCAATCCAGCCTCCCTTCCTGGATTATACTTCCTGATGTCCCATGCTTTGCTCCCTTCTTTTATTAACATCTAGCTAGCTACCCAGGCGAACAGTTTCTGCAAAGGAGTTCTGTACCGTATGCGTTTGCTGCCATCTCCTCCCCTGCAGTTATAAACACCTGAAAGGTAGCTAGCTGTGCAACTCTCACGAGAGATGTGAATAGAAAGAAATTCCTTGAGGACGTTCTGCATCACGAATCAAGTCTTGAGTCCTAAGATTTTGAATCGGTCTCCGTGGCATTTCATATTGATAGCGCGGCCTTATCCTGGGACAGTTCTGTATCACCGAGGAGACTCCGGTATCCTGGTTCTGTGTTTCTGGCTAAAATACAAATATATATTTTTTCATCCCAGGTCTTTGCCAAAGACTCCTCATTAACTCGATCCAAGGTGAAACTACGGAAATATATATATATTTTTTCCTCCTCAATATGTTCACGGGATTTTATGTAATACAGAGAGATTTGTGTTGATCATAAAACGGTACAATTATTGAAGACTATTTTTATGGGATTTTATATGTAGGTTTTGTACCCTGTTTCAGAAAGGTGATCTATCATGGGGTAGACTCTAAAATGTAAAAGTGCATTAAAAATTAGGGTTGCATCAGAATAATAAGATATGCTGGCTGAAAAGAAAATGTTCCCCCTATTGTGGGCCACCTTCCCGATAGCTCAGATGTTTTGACTGACAAACCCAGAAACTGTTAAGATAGGTGAAAATAATCATGCCCCAAATCCTCTGACTTGGCAACCATGTTTAAATTCTAGTGAAATGTTTTCTTTTAGTCTCAGCTCATTTTTGTTCCTCAGTCGGGAACTAGAAAATGAATTTTCTGAACTCTGAAAATGTGAGGTTGGGCCCTGGCCAGTTGGCTCAGTGAGTGGTAGAGCGTTGGACTAGCATGTGGGCGTCAAGGGTTCAATTCCTGGTGAGAGCACACAGGAGAGGCACCCATCTGTTTCTCTACCCTTCCCCCTCTCGCTGCTCTCTCTCTCTCTCTCTATCTTGCTCTCTCCTCCTACACCCATGGCTCGATTGGAGCAAGTTGGCCTTGGGCACTGAGGATGGCTCCATGGCCTCCACCTCAGGTGCTAAGAAGAGCTCGGTTGCTGAGCAACATTGCAACCCCCCCCCACCCCCAGATGGGCAAAGCATCGCCCCCTAGTGGGTTTGCCAGGTGGAATACTATCTGGGTATATGCAGGAGTCTGTCTCTGCCTCCCCTCTCTCACTGAATTAAAAAAGAAAATGATGGGTTAGAGGATATTGCTCTGGGTCTGAAGACGGGACGGAGATGGTGCTGTTTATAGGGTAGGTGGCGATGAAGGAAACAGTGAAGGATGATTACTGTGCTAAGGAAATGAAAAAAAAAACTGGTTAAATAACTCTAAGTGCACATTCCCATTCGTCACATTTCTTGTCCTTTTTATAATATTTGACATTGTTAACTGTCTTCTCTTTAAAAAAATTTTTTTAAAAAATACATATTCCTTTGACTTCCAATCACCACCCTTTCTAGAGAGTTCTCTTGCCTTCTGGACACACCTGCCCAGCCTCCTTTGTGTGTTTCTTTTCCTCTGTTTTCTGATATTTTGGTTTCTCCACCAGCCTCTATTTTAAGCCCCCCTCTGTTTTGCCTTCTGAGTCTACACACATTTCTGCTTATTCCCGAGGTGTGCTACCAGACACCTTCATGTTCAACCCAAACTGTTCCCACGAGCTTGAGGGCTCTACACTGGATTTCACTCCGTGTCTTTCCCACGGACACTCCAATCCCGAACGCTGAGTTTCTTCTGACTGCTCGCCCACCTGGGGTCTCTATCTAAGTTGACACTCTTATGGCCCACTCATGTGCCCAAGCCCAGAACACGAACGCCATTCCCCTCTGTCACACCCAGACAGCCACCGCGCCAGGACAGTGCTGCCTCGGGAAGGTTCTCTCAGTCACACCAATTCTTTCTTTCTTCACCCCACAGTGAAGTACCCCGGACCAGACCCTCACTTCCCTAACCTGCGTGAGAACGAGTTTTGCTCCTTTCCGATTCAGATTCTTCGTTGTTTCTGGAAACGTCTGAGCCAAGTAGGAACATGCTACACGTTTTCCTTCCACGAAACCCTTGTGTTCCTTTCCGTTGTGTTTAGGATAAAGTCCGGCTCCCCTTGTGCTCGGAGATCCTCTTTACCCGACTAACTGCATCTGTGGTCTTTCAACCTTTGCGTCTTACCCTTCAGCGGTGCTGAACTCCTCCTTGATGGGGTCCCTACTTTGGGACAAAGGCCTTCTCCAGGTTGTCACCTCTGCCTGGAATGCCTCACTGCTGTCTTATACCTCCTGACGTTCTCTCAGTCAACTAAAGAAATAAATTAACACCCATTCTTCTTTCTTTCTGAGAAGATGACCTTGACCACTGCCCCCCCAACTTTGAGTCAGAAGACCTTCCTTAGTGCCATCATATATATATACAATATATATATATATACGCGCACGCGCGTGTGTGTGTGTGTGTGTGTGTGTGTATAAATATACACTGTACTTTTCCGCTCCATAAGATGCCCTTTTCCCCCCAAAAAAGTGGAGGGGAAAATGCCCGTGTGTCTTATGGAGCGAAAAATATGGTATTTTATTAAATATTTTAACACACCATTTGGTTCAGAATATTTTTTTTTCTTATTTTCCTCCTTAAAATCCAAAGTGCGTCTTATGGTCAGGTGTGTCTTTTGGAGCAAAAAATACAGAGTATACAGACACACACACACACAGATATATCATATATATATATATATATATATATATATATATATACTCTTTATTTATTCTTTTATAGAATTCATAGTGAATTGGGGTGGTGTATTTGGCCATGACACTGGGGATAGTGTTGGCATTATTCATGCCTACCTAGCTTGCGTTATGGTAAGCACACATAGTTTTTGAATAAAATATACTTTTTTTTTCCATTGTTCCAGATATAAATACTCAAGTTTAAACTACTGAACTAAGAAAAATAAGCCACTGTTTTCCTCCCACGGCGTCTAGCTCTGTTTTTTATTCCATTTTAAACCACCTCTCCCGTGTCCGCTAGAATAGGGGTCATTCACTTCGAACTGCCCTAGCCAGGGGTTCGAACACATCCAGTGACACAGAGTCAGACCCAGCGACCTGGTTCAAAGGGAGAAGGTGGACGGGAGTGATGACACTTTGCATCTGCGATGGGCTCCTCTCAGAGCCTATTATGAGGATGGACTAATTTGCTGGTTAGATACCTTCATGGGTGGCCCATCTCCATGGTCCTAAAAAGCTTACTTTAACGGGCAAGTGATATAGAACGGAGTGAGGAGATCAAGAAGTCACCTCCTCAGAGTGAGGGCACCACCACTCTACATCCGACCAGTGATTCCCCACACACCGTCCAATTGAATTGCGGTGCCCACTCCACGGGTGGGTATTGGTCTCTGCTTCAGCTTCTGAGGGCAGAGTGGATTTCCACTCTAGGGAGCCAACTAGACAGTCCACCGCACGGGGAACACAGAGGCAGGAAACAATTAGCAGAAGGGGGAGGGAGGAGAAGAAGCCCTGGTCATCAGACAGGACGACCAGGCTCAAGACGGCCAGGGTCCACTAAGGAGGTAGGAACCTCTCTTCACGGCACCTGCGTGTGCTCGACTGCATCTAACTGAGCCCCTGTGCCTTCTGACGCCTGGCAGGCGCTTCCCACCACCTCTCAGAGATGAGGAGTTGAGCCCTGCTTTGCCCAGTTTGGCAACTGCAACCACAGAACATTGGAAATTTCCCTGACGAGTACTTTCCTTTATTGCCTTATAAATTGTTATTTTTTTTTTCCCTATAGCAACTCACTGGGGAGGGGGGGGTGAGGTGAGTAATAACTGTGCCAAAAACAAGAAACAAACAAACCAACCACTGGGGTAAGTAATTAAAACCAACAACAATGTTAATACGTTGGGCTCTGTGCATGATTTCATGCGAACTTGCAGTGGGAATGCCCAGGCTGTGTCGCGTCTGTGTACGCAGCAAGCAGGGGAATCCCTTTCGGGTGATGGATAGGCAAAGAAGATTAAATAATAATAATAAAACAAAAAATCAATGGTCATAACACTGTCTTCCATGACTTAGACCGAGGCCCGAAGGAATCCCAGCAAGTTGTCCTTTTGAAGCGTCACGTCCATTGGTCACGACCGATGAAAGAGGCCCCAAGTGATGTTTCCGGGATCTCATCAGCACTTCTCCTTAACACGCTGTTTCCGGATGTCATTGCACAGTCAAAGGGAGGGCGGCCCTCACTTCAGGGCACTGGTGGGGGGGTCGGTCATGCCCTCCATCCCGGGTGACATGTCACCCTGTGTTGAGTCTTGCTTCCTCTCCATAGGGGAAGACAGTTCCACTCGGCGTCCAGGAGAACACACCTGCCTGATATTTCCCCTACATCAGGGCCTGCGTCTCTCTCTCCCTCTCTCTCTCTCTCTCTCTCTCTCTCTCTCTCTCTCTCTCTCGACATTTTGTGCATCCCTCTAATGTATCTGGATGGGATAAAACTGTGCCACAACTCAGCCCTTGGCCCCTTCTTGCTCCCTCTCTCTCTCTCTCTCTCTCCATCACCTTTTCCACGAATCCCATAGACACGCCGATGACTCAGAATTTTATCTTCAGCTCAGCCCTCTGTCCTGAGCTGCACATCCAATAGCTCGCCAAGGTAAGGGTTAAAAAAGAAAAAGAAAAGAAAAATAAATTGGCCCTGGCTGGTGGCTCAGTGGGTAAAGCATCCACCCAGAGCTCCAGAGGTTGCGGGTTCGATCCCCGGTCATAGCACCAAGGAGAGCATAAAGAAGCGGGACAACAAATCAATGTTTCTCTCTCAATCAATTTAAAAAAAAAATGAAAGGAAAAAGAACCAAGCTTACAGAAAAAAAATTGTGTTCCTCGGTTCCACAATCCATCAAAGCAGGTACCAACCAAAATAGCCGGGAGCATGCTCGTCTGTGACTCTCGTTTGATGGGTTAATCAGCACACTGGTCATAGATTTTAAGGAGGAACCATAAAAAAAACGTTTCTCCCCTCAGTTCAGAGATGACATCAGGCACCAGCATGAATGCAAGGAGCTGCACAAACTAACACAAAGTAGTATTGGATGTAAACTCGATGTGAAAAAAAAAATTAAGACATAAATAAGTACAAAGGAAATGACATAGGAGTTTCTCCGAAATTTCCTCACGGTCTTGAACTGAACGTCTTCCTCGTTTTCACCACTGGGATGCTTTCTTGTTACTCCCATGTCTCCGAGTAACTTTAAATCCATAGAAACTTGGCCGGTTAAATCTTATGTTAGAGAATTGGATATCCATCCATCCATCCATCCATCCATCCATCCATCTTTTTTTCCCCTGGGATTTGTCTGTTCCCTGGACCATTAAATCCACTTGCATCTGTACTTGGGAAAGTGGGCTGGAGAAACATCCTCGTTAACAAAAAGGGGCCGCTTAACTCGATCAATAAGTCGTTAGCACTGGTTTTTTTTTTTTTTGTATTTTTCTGAAGCTGGAAACGGGAAGAGACAGTCAGAAAGACTCCCGCATGCGCCCGGCATGTCCACCAGGGGCGACGCTCTGCCCACCAGGGGGTGATGCTCTGCCCCTCCGGGGTGTCACTCTGCTGTGACCAGAGCCACTCTAGCACCTGGGGCAGAGGCCAAGGAGCCATTCCCAGCGCCCGGGCCATCCTTGCTCCAATGGAGCCTTGGCTGCGGGAGGGGAAGAGAGAGACAGAGAGGAAGGAGGGGGTGGGGGTGGAGAAGCAGATGGGCGCTTCTCCTATGTGTCCTGGCCGGGAATCAAACCTGGGTCCCCCGTATGCCAGGCCGACGCTCTACAGCTGAGCCAACCGGCCAGGGCCAGCACTGGTTTTTAAACCTTGAAAACACTCCAGAATAAATCACACTGCAAGGGCTTCCCTTCCGTTATTATTTCTATAAAAACAGAATCGGTTGGTCCGGGAACCAGCCTTCTCCAAACTCCTTCCCAACATCCTCATCCTCCTCCTGCCTGGGTCTCTTCCTCCTCCTCCTGCCTGGGTCTTTTCCTCCTCTTCCTGCCTGGGTCTTTTCTAAAGGCCGACGGAGGATGGTGCACACAATTCACCGTCGTTGGGACCCCCCTCGGTCCAGCAGAAGGAGCAGGTCTCCCTTGGGGAGAACATGGAGGGACCCCCAGATAGCTCAGGATCACAACCCTCAGCCGAGTCTTAGCACGTCGGTGTTGCCACATTGGGTTCTGTTCCCCAGTGACGTGGCAGCCGAGAGTCTTCCCCACGCTTTGCCCTGGGTGGGAGGCGGCTCTCCCGTGGCTCTTCTGCAGGAGGGCTCATCTGCCAAGGATCCCGCCTATTTTCTTCACCAGATGGAGGTTAAGTAGATGCAACTGCCTAGTAATATTTGGCCTGAAAAGGTCATGTTTCCATTTCATTTATTATTATTATTATTATTAGAGGAGGGGAGGGAGAGAGACAGACAACTGCATGTGCTCTGACCAGACTCCACCAGGCAAGCCCACTAGGGGGCGATGCTCTAGCAACCAACCATTGCTCAGCAACCAACCTCTTCTTAACACCTGAGGCAGAGGCTATGGAGCCATCCTCAGTGCCTGGGGCCAACTTGCTCCAATCGAGCCATGGCTGCAGGAGGGGAAGAGAGAGAGGGAGAGAGATAGAAAAATGAGAGGGGGAGGGGTGGAGAAGCAGATGGGCGCTTCTCCTATGTGCCCTGGCCAGGAATCGAACCTGGGACTTCCACATGCCAGGCCAGTGCTCTACGACTGAGCCAACCAGCCAGGATCAACATACATCTCTTTATTTCCTTAAAAATGATCTCTGTTTTCTACCTATTTAACTCTTCTACCCCTTCCCCCCCCAAAAAAAATTTAGGAATATTGATTTTCTTTATTCTTTATCTTTATGAATCGAACCTGGGACATCCACATGCCAGGCAGACAGTCTGACCACTGAGCCAACCAGCAGGGCCTATTATTATTATTATTGTATTTTTCTGAAGCTGGAAACGGGGAGGCAGTCAGACAGACTCCCGCATGCGCCCGACCGGGATCCACCCAGCACACCCACCAGGGGGCGATGCTCTGCCTATCCAGGGCATCGCTCTGTTGCGACCAGAGCCAGTCTAGCACCTGAGGCAGAGGCCATGGAGCCATCCTCAGTGCCCGGGCCAACTTTGCTCCAATGGAGCCTTGGCTGTGGGAGGGGAAGAGAGAGACAGAGAGGAAGGAGGGGGGAGGGGTGGAGAAGCAGATGGGCACTTCTCCTGTGTGCTCTGGCCAGGAATCGAACCCAGGACTTCCACACGCCAGGCTGACGCTCTACCACTGAGCCAACTGGTCAGGGCCTATTATTTTTTATTGACTGATTTTAGAGAGACAGAGAAAGGAATAGGGAGAAAGAGAGAGACAGAGAGACAGAGACACAGAGAGAGAAGCATTCACTTGTTCCACTTATTTATACATTCATTGGTCCCTTCTCCTATGCGCCCTGACCAGGAGTTGAATAAATCTGCAACCTTGACCTATCAGGATGACATTCTAACTAACTGAGCAACCCGGCCAGGGCTTAAAAAAAAAAAAAAGTAGATTTTAAAGAGTCAACCGTTGCAAGTAAATGCAAATGAAAAGTCAGAGGACAGACAGTCCACATGTGAGAGAGCCCAAGGCAGATTAGAAATGAGACTGCTCGAATCTGAGCTTCCCCAGGGAGGCGTTCCAGACGCAGAAGCGATGATAACGTGCAGTGAGAGATGCCCCAAGACCAGGGAGGGGAGGAGGAGGGGGAGGGGGCACCACCGGCGGAATACTGGAAACACAGGATAAAAATAGCTCCCAGGCAACGGGAAGAAAAGCCTCTTGCAGGCGGATGGCCTTTGAATCTCGGAGAGAAAGCTCCCAGTGCGACGATGGAGGGAAAATTAAAAATAAAAATCAACCAACCCAAGAATTCTCCCAGCTCAGAGTCCCCTTTGAAAGGCAACTTTTCTATTCACATCTCCTCTTCCATGCACCTGGCTTCTCAGCTGGCTCCTCTGTTCCCTGGCTCAGTGTGTGGCAACAGGGACCCGTTGCACCCTGCTTGGAGGACACAGAGGCCAATGTGAGAGTGCTGTTTCCTCAGCAGAGAGACCTGTTGGTGGTGATGTCCCTGCCGATCATCTTTTCTGTATCTGTGAATGTTTTTATTTCTCCTTCGTACTTGAAGGATAGCTTTGATAGGTATAGTATTCTTGGCTGAAAGTTCCTCTCTTTCAGGGCTTTAAATATTGGGGTCCATTCTCTTCTAGCTTGTAGAGTTTTTGCTGAGTAATTGGATGATAATCTAATGGGCCTTCCTTTATATGTTGTATTCTTCTTTTCCCTGGCTGCCTTGAGAATTTTTTCTTTGTTGTTGGTTTGTGCCAATTTCATTATGATGTGCCTTGGAGTAGGTTTGTTGTGGTTAAGAAAACTCGGTGTTCTGTTTGCTTCTTGAATTTGAGGCTTTAGTTCTTTCCACAAGCTTGGGAAGTTCTCGTCAATTATTTGAGTATGTTCTCCATTCCATTTTCTCTCTCTTCTCCCTCTGATATACCTATTATTCTTATGTTATTCTTTTTGATGGAGTCAGACAATTCCTGTAGGGCTTTCACATTTAAAAAAATTTTTGAGTCTCTCTCTTCCTCTCTCTGTTGTGCCTCAAGTTGTTTGTCTTCTATTTCACTAATCCTCTCTTCTATCTGGCCTGTTCTAATAGCTAAGCTTGTTACCTCGTTTTTCAGTTCATGAATTGAGTTTTTCATCTCTGTTTGATTTGTTTTTATAGTTTCAATTGCCTTGGTAATATATTCTTTGTGTTCGTTGAGTTGTTTTCTGAGCTCCCTAAATTGCCTTTCTGTGTTTTCTTGTATATCTCTGAATATTTTTAGGATTTCTATTTTAAATTCTCTGTCATTTAGCTCCAAGGTTTCCAATATATTAAATTTTTTCTCCATAAATTTTCCCACATCTATCTGTGCTACTTCTCTATCTTTTCTATCCATGATATTCGATTTCCTTTTTCTAATGACATCTGAGGGTGGTCTTGTTTAGAGCACTTTGTTTTCAGTATGTGGGACTCCCAGACGCTCCAAGGATAGATTTTTCTGTCTCTGGTTGATGAACTTGTTGAAGTTTTGTGGAGATTTGTCGGTCGCGCTCCTCACGGCGCCATTTCTCTGACGTCACTTCTGCACCCAGTTTTTAGATCCCAAATATTTTGGGAAAAGGATGCATCTTATATATGGGGAAATAAGGTAACACTACTGCACCTTGTTGAATGCTGTCTGGTAGCCTTTACATATTGAGCACTAATTGTTTGCCAGAACTCACTGCCAACTGCATGTCTTACTGACCCCAAGGAATATACACTTTGGTGTATCTACCTTTCTTTCTTTTCTTTCTTTCTTTCTTTCTTTCTTTCTTTCTTTCTTTCTTTCTTTCTTTCTTTCTCTCTCTCTCTCTCTCTCTCTCTCTCTCTCTCCCTCCCTCCCTCCCTCCCTCCCTCCCTCCCTCCTTCCTTCCCTCCCTCCCTCTTTTTTTTTTTTAGGTGAGAGCAGAGATAGTGAGGCAGACTCCTGCATGTACCCCAAATCAGATCCACCCAGCAGCCCCTTCTGAGGTCGATGTTCAAGTGCCAAGCTATTTTTAGCACCTGAGGTTGATTCACTCCAACAGAGCTATCCTCAGCACTTGGAGCCAACGCTTAAACCATTTGAGCCACTGGCTGTGTGAGTGGAAGAGAGAGAGAGAGAGAGAGAGAGAGGAGAGAGGGAAAGGGGGGGTGGAGAAGCAGGTGGTCACTTCTCCTGTGTGCCCTGACTGGGAATGGAACCCGGGACGTCCATATATCAGGCCAACTCTCTACCCACTGAGCCACCGGCCAGGGCCCAATGTTACCTTTCTTTAATATGAGGAACTTGGAGATACTGGCCACTTTATGACTGTCCCAGAAGGAAGTCCGGAGAGCAGAGAGGTGGCCTACAGCCTCCCCTAGGTTCACGTGGCCACCAGGGTGCTAGGAAGTGTCACGGGTGTGAGCAGTGTCACTGTGTGCTACTGGTTCCCAGACACTATTTCTGACACACATGGAACTTTGGAAGGCAGGTGGTTATACCTACTTTTCTGTTGAGAGACCTGAGTCTCACTAAGCTGAGTCTCTTATCCAAGGTGACAGTGAGTGTGTAGTAGAAAAGTCAGACCCTGAACTCAGGTCAGTTGGACTCCAGATCAAATGAGACCTTGACTGTGTTGTCTTGATTGGAAATGCATTGCCCTGGCCAGATGGCTCAGTTGGTTAGAGCATCACTTCCAGAGCACAGAGGTTGTGGGTTTGATTCCCGTTCAGGGCGTGTACAGGAACACATCGAGGTTGTTGTCTTTCTCTCTCTCTCTCTCTCTTCATTCCTCTCTTGCTAAAATCAATAAGTAAAAATTAAAGAAAAAAGAAATGCACTAATATCATTACGGTGCTAAACCTCCAATATGTGTTAGTGTTCAATACATGTGGGTGCCCTTCTTCCATCTGATCTTACACAAGAGGGCGTGTAACCCTACCGCTCTGATAGAGTGAGCCAGACCAACGAACAGGGTCACTCAGCAGGTATGCATGGCGACTCTACCGTCACCTGTAGCTCTGTGCCAGCAAACTTCCAGCAAGGGAGACCTCGTCAGCAGTGTGACTCGCGCATTTCATGGGCACGGGCAGGCGAGTGTCTGTGGGGGGGCACCTGGGAACCCCTGAAGCCTCAGTGACCCCCTGAATGTGAGACCTCGGGGAGAAACAGCACCTGAAAGCCGCACGCACCTGCATGATTTCTGGGATCAGCAGATTTGAACCCTGAGGTCCTGATCTGTCCATCCGTGTTCTGGGAGGAATCTCAGAGGGGATCTAACTTACCCCCTAATTTTTTTTTTAAGATGAAAACACCAAGACTGTGAAAGGGAAAACGTCCAGCTACGTTCACAGGCTTTGAAGGAGAAGAAAAGAGGAACCAGAATCCCTCTTGCCCTCCAGGCTGTTTCGGCCTGGAGACCAGAGCTGGCTAGCACTCAGGTTCATGGGCGCAGTGGCTCCTGGTCCTGCAGTCCCTGGTAGCGGTCAGTATATTATCACCCTGCCCAGGGCACAAGCAGATAAAATTCCTTTTTTTTCCCCAAGTATGTGATTGACGGCTGAGGCAGTGAAAGGTCCTTCCTTCCTTCCTTCCTTCCTTCCTTCCTTCCTTCCTTCCTTCCCTTCCTTCCCTTCCTTCCTTCCTTCTTCCCTTCTTCCTTTCCCTTCCCTTCCCTTCCCTTCCCTTCCCTTCCCTTCTCCCTCCTTCCCTCCCTCCCTCCCTTCTTTCCTTCCTTGGGGGCTGATATTAGAGACCCTGTACGCCCGTGGGAAATGAATTCTTTTCAGCTGTGTTTATCCATCTCCAGTCAACATGTGAAGAGCTTAGATGAACACTGCAGACGGATGGCAACTGCCTGCTTAGAAAATCGCCGTCAAGCCTTTGTGGGAGGAGGAAACGAAGGGTGCACACGTCTGTCAGGGCCGACCGGAGTGCATCAAGGATGGAGAGAGCCACATGCCCCTCCCCTCTGCCCCCTTTCCAGTCAGAGGTAGCAGAATGAACGCAGATGAGCGGGTGTCTCGAGTAGGGGGATCTTGTGTCTCAGGATGGTCCCCTGAGGGCCCGGGGGACACTGTGGAACAACTCAATGGGGCTCCTGCAGAACCTCGCTGGGTCAAGTCAGGGTGATGCCCCAGGAAACAGTGAACTATTGCCCCCCCAAAAATATCTTTATTCAGTGAGAGGAGGGGAGGCAGAGAGACAGACTCCCATGTGCACCTCAACTGGAATCCACCTGGCAAGCCCACTAGGGGCCGATGCTCTGTCCATCTGAGGGGGTTGCTCCATTGCTCAGCAACCCAGCTTTTCTTAGCGCCTGAGGTGGAGGCCATGAAGCCATCCTCAGCTCCTGGGGCCAACTCGCTCCAATAGAGCCATGGCTACAGGAGGGGGAGAAGGAAACAGAAAGAGAGAGAAAGAGAGAGAGAGAGAGAGAGAGAGAAGGGGAGGGAGAGGGATGGAGAAGCAGATGGACGCTTCTCCTGTGTACCCTGGCTGGGAATCGAACCTGAACCTGGACATCCACTGAGCCAACCGGCCAGGGCCCAGAAATGTTAACAGGTCACCAAACCAAAGTTACTCCCCTGGTTTCAGGCTCCCCTTTTGGAAGGAGTTTGTGAGCTCACCATGGGTGTTGTGGCCATGTGGCCGTGTGATTCCGATTCGCCACTGTTTTCTAACCAGGAGGGGGACTCTCCACAGGAATGTGCTTTTCTTATCTCCTTCGCCAGAATGACTGAAGCCAAGTCCCTCACGTTGAAAAGAACAGCAGTTCCACCCTGGCGTGTATTGTAACCCTTTTCCCTGCCTCCAGCAGTGTCTGTTATCAGTTCAGTAATACCTTGCCGTCCTTTTTTTTTTTTTAAAAATACTTAAAAAACTATACCAGACACACAACGTTTTGTAAATATAACACGCTCGCTTGATCTCTTTATATCTTGTAACACGATTGCCAGTGCAGCGATAATGAACATCGATCTCTGTCACATTACATAATTGTCTTCTTTAAAATTTTCTTTATTTATTTTAAAGAGACAGGAGGGGGAGAGACGCATCAACTCGTTCCACTTAGTCGTTCCGTTTAGCTGCGCCCTCACTGGTCGCTTCTCACCTGTACCCTGACTGGGAATCGAACCCACAATGTCTGACACACGGGGGCCAATGCTTTATCCTCTGCACACCCGGCCAGGGCCAGGATGTAGTATTGTAACCCAAGTAAACTGATCGAGTGCACGCAGCAGACGATTTAATTTTTTTTTTTTCTCTCAGTCTCATCAGCAAAGATCATCGTTCTGCGCAGTTTGCTTTGTGTGACAAGGACAAAAGCAAAATCTCTTCCTGGTCTTCACCCCAGGTGGCATTTGCTCGCTTGTCCTCTTTCACTCTATTGTTTCGGATGACCTTGATGACCTTAATGAGCCCCAGAACCTCACTCTCGCTTATTATCGTGATGTCGCCCAGATCCATGAGTATTGAGGCTGGAAGAGAAGTCCTACAAAAGTTTGAGGACCCCGGGGGGGGGGTAGGGGGGGACATGTGAAAAAAAAGAGTCAAGTACAAAAGCCACTTACAAAAGTAAAAAAAAAAAAAGTAATTTCCTTGAAGAAGTGTGGGAGAGTCAGGTTGTCAGAAGACCCCGGGAAGTCCAACCATCATGGGCACAGAAAGGGGAAAGACTTCTCTTCAACACGGTCCAAGTTAATAAGTCTACGCGTCACCTGTTTACAAGGGAAGAGGAGTCATTCTCTCACGCGATTATCATAGTCAAACAAACAAAAAAAGAAACAACAAAACCAACACCACAGAATGGCACATTCCTAGTTCCAGATTTATTTGGGCGAGGTTGCATTTCTTTCTGTTGGGAGGATCAGCTGACGATAGAAAATTCTCATGGTTTTATTTATTCCGGGGACTAGAATCATGCAGGTGACTTTTGGTTTGTCTCAGGGTATACGGAGCGGTCTCTTTTGTAAGCTGTCTGTGGGATGCCTACCTTCAGGGGATGCAGGCCGCCCGGGGAAGGGGTCCGTTGTGCCTCACGCTGCGGCTTCCCCACCTGCTTTCTCAGACCCGTAAGGTTGGGAGGTTCCGGGATCAAGAGAGATAACACTCCCGCCAGAAAAGCACATCCTGGTGGCATCCTGCCGTGACTGTCCCTTTGGAAAGTGGCGTGAGGGACGCAGGCTACGGAAAGTGCACGCGTGTAGGGAGGCTCACCTGAGCTCTCCATGGCTCCAGGTGTCAGGTGTGTGTGTGTGTGTGTGTGTGTGTGTGTGTGTGTGCCCGAGAGCCACCTCCCCACGGAGACTGCGCTCTCTGATGACGGGGACTGGGAGTCTTCACCCAGCTGGAATGCAGGAGGAACTCGCTGTGGACGCAGAGAAGGGAGCTCCGAGTTGGCGCTAGCTCTTCGTCAGTTCCGCTCCTCGTGCCAGCCTGCCGTGGTTCATTCGCCCCTTCCTCTCGCCACTCGGGCCAGCGTGGTTGCTAGGCCAGCAGAGAGAGCCACAAACTTGTTGCGCCATGTGTGCAGAGCTACGGTTCTGCGCCCCGTGAGCCTGGAAGGTGATGGGGGCGTCTTCGTGTTCCTTGCTGCCTGTGCCCGTTTTCTCTCCTTTGTGACAGTGTCGCGAGCAGCATCTTCCTAATGTGGTGCAGCCACTTGGCAACACCATTGAACTAGGGTCGAGGGGGTGGCCTGGCTCTGCTGCCCCCCCCCCACCCAGGGAGCCTGGGAATCTCACGCTGAGGGTCACGACACTCCTGAGTAGAGCCCACCTCTCCCCGTGTGGACCCTGGGTCGGCGGGGGCTCTGCTACCTGCTAGGTGGTTCCACTGGGGTCAGGAGGGGACAGGTGAGCTGAGGACACGACTCAGAGGCTCGGCATTTGTTTCAAAAGGTGATTGGCAGAGACGGGTTTAGCTGATCACCTTCTCTAGAAACGGATCTCCCGACTTGAGGTATTTCTGGGATGAAAGCCCGGGACGTCCAGTTCTCTGTGCATCTCAGAGCAGCGCCTGTTGATACCCAGTTCTGACGGGGAGGAGCACAAACGCCAACCCCTGATCTCATGCAAAGTGTGTGAGGGGGAAAGTCACCCGTGACGATGAACACAACAGATCAGTCACTCCCTCGTATTCAGTGTTCAATAACCACGGCCAGACGTCTTGATTTTGGTAGGACACTTTTCCCCCGTATGTGTAATCCTGACAGTGACCCTTCTGGTATACTCTCAACCTTTTCAGGAATCTGTACATAATTATTTTAAAATGCTTAATAAATGCCGGTTGCTAAGAGCTCTGTAGGTCCAAAGTGCAAGGATTCGGAAGGCGCTATTAAAACCTCTCCTTCCAGCCCACGAAGTTCTCCATATCCTTATCCTACAGTGTGATCTCCTGGGGAGATGGTTATTACACTCCTGGTGCCCGGGTCCTCCCTGAATCAGACCGTCTCAGGTGGGGGGTGGTGGTGGCAGGGGGGGGCCCAGGTAGATTTCCTTCCAGCTCCCTCCTACCCCCGGGTGATTCCAATGCAGGATAGTATTACTCTTGCTGTCGCCTCAATGAAATGAATCAAGAGATTGCGTCTCAACACGCCCCGAAGACCCTTGACCGTCTTTCCATGACATGATCGTGGTCACTGCCTGCTCTTCCTTCAGGGGCGTGGAGGAGGACCAGACACCGGGGGTGATGGCTCTGGGAAGCTACAGCCTTGCCTGGAGAAGGGGAGGTTGTCCGTAGAGGGAAGGAGGTACACAAAGGCAGGGCGGGCGGGGCATGGGGGGGGTCCCAGGCCACCCACCGAGCAGGGGCTGCGTATCCACACTGGTCTCCGCTCCCCTGCGGGAAGCAGAGCGGCATTCTGAAAATAGCACTAATAAGTGAGATACCTTGAGAGAGAGAGAGAGAGAGAGAGAGAGAGAGAGAGAGGGAAAAAAGAAAAGAAGAAGACAGAACTGCTTCCTCAGCAATGCCTCTTTTTTCCTGGCCCAGGTATTGGTTTCTATTATCAACTATAAATCAAGTTTGATTTAGGACTCTGTTCTGCTTATATAAGGGTTTTTCTTGTTCGTGAATTCCTTAAGATGATTTTACACACACACACACACACACACACACACGTATATATAAAGGTCAGATTTCAGAAAGCGTATTGCTGGGAGTTTACAGCCATTATTCTGGTTTTTGCTTTCAGTGTCTCTATGAGTATACAAAACATTTTTTTTTTTCCTCCTCAATTCAAAGACATCCATCCATTGAACTGCTTTTCACTGGAACCACAGAAATGTCAGCAAATGTACTAAGACCCGGTCTTAGCAGAGAATGAGCTGTCCAATAATAAGCCTAATCGTGTTCATAGCGGGAGCTTCCCCATCCGTCCCCGGGGCTTGCGTGTGCTCTAAATCGGGAGCTCGTCAGAAGGTAGCCTGTGGAGACGGAATGGTCTGATTGGCCTGAGACTCGCGGCATGCGTCAGGTAGAGAAAGGGAGGGCGTGGACCCCACCAACCTCTTCTGCATTCTGGTGCCTTGTTACCGAGGAGATCTGGCCTAGAAACCACCCCCTTAAGCAGACCCCTTAAGAGAGACAGGAGTCACCCTCAGAAGAAAGATTCTCCTTAGATAAAGAACTACATACCCAATCTTGCCTTAAGAGGTTACCCTGATGCCTCCAACCTCCTAGAAATAGTCATTGTGCTTGATTTTTTTAAAAAAGAACACGACTTATTCTGTTTCTAACGGATATGTTCCAAAGAGGGGTGGAGGGGTCTTTTCCCCACAGTGTGAACAGCAAGATACGAGTCTCAGCTCTCTCTGGCCTCAGACTGTGCTACATATGCAGTGGGGGGGGGAGGTAGGGGGTGAGCGGAAACCCCACATCAATGGGAATATCTAAAGGTAACATCACCAAAAGGTGTACAAACCAAACATGTACTTTTTTTTTTTTTAAATAAGGTGACACTTGGGCCCTGGATCAGAGGTAGAGCATCAGCCCAGCGTGTGGAAGTCCTGGGTTCAATTCCCGGCCAGGGCACACAGGAGAAGCGCCCATCTGCTTCTCCACCCCTCCCCCTCTCCTTCCTCTCTGTCTCTCTCTTCCCCTCCCGCAGACAAGGCTCCATTGGAGTAAAGTTGATCCGGGTGCTGAGGATGGCTCCATGGCCTCTGCCTCAGGTGCTAGAATGGCTCTGGATGCAACAGAGCGACGCCCCAGATGGGCAGAGCATCGCCCCCTGGTGGGCATGCCGGGTGGATCCCGGTCGGGCGCATGCGGGAGTCTGTCTGACTGCCTACCCGTTTCCAACTTCAGAAAAATACAAAAGATAAATAATAAGGTGACTCTAGGGAACATAACCATACAGGTTTCAAGTTCCCAGATCCATAAGACATTTCTTTACACCGCACTGTGCGTGCTCACCACTGCCCACCCCAAGTCTTCATCCATCTCCATTTACTGCCCCCACGTCCTCCTCCATCCCTCCTCCCCTGCCCTCCCAGCAAGCCCCTCGTAGAGAGCCAAGCACCCCGCGACCTTATTCATCTGTGGAATCCAATCAACAAAATGAACCCACAGGCAAAAGAGAACCACACGCCTACCGTTCGCCGAAAACGGGGCCATCGTGGGTCTGCACGCCGGCTTTGCTCCGTGAATTCTGGAAGGAGAGAAAGGGTTAGCAATGCCGTGGAGGAGAAGGGGTGGGTCGTGGTCGGTGACCCGCGCAAGAATAGGTGATTGAAGGAACTGTTTACATGTGTGAGGCACGGACGGGCGCGTCTAACTCGGTCATCAGAGCAGGTGGTGAAAGCGAGCCTTGGAGGTGACCAGCGGAGCGAGGCTGGCTGCATTTCGTGCTGGTCAGCTCCCCACAGAGACCCAGAGAGAGAATCCACACAGGGTTGGTTCCTGCTCTTAACCTGCTGGGAAATGTGGTCGTGTGGTGAAATGAACAAAGATGATGACGATGGTGAGGACAATGATAAACCCTTAACATTCGGTTGCATAATACATACAAGTACCGTTCTAAGGACTTGGCCATCGTCACCCCCATTCAATGTCCATAATCACCTGATAAGCTGGGTACCGTTATGATCTTCATTTGAAGTCACCGAGGCTCAAGAGCTCACCCAAAGTCACATAGCCAGTACTGGTTGGGGCCAGCCAGCAAAGAAATCCCAAATGAAACCCTATATGTATACACAGCATATAGCAATACTCTGCGTCCACATACGCGGCAAATACGCTGTGGAATACCTGTACGCTCCACTGCTTCCCAGAAACAGAACAGTATTCCACACACTAGCTCTCCAGGTAGACACTCAACCCAGTTTGTTTGAGGTGCGACCCAAACAAATGACTTTTTTTTTTTAAGGAACCAACTTCCTCCGCACCCCTGGTTCCACCCTTCTCAGGAGCAGCCTGATTTTAACCCGGACTCCCCCATCTGCAGGTCCCCCCATCAAACACCTTTCTGCAGAATTATTATTATTATGCAAAGACTCCCAGTCCCTGGGTTATCAAGTGTCCTTTTCCTGACAGACGTTCTTGTGGAATTTAAACAACGGCGATGACGGTGATGGAGTCCGGCATGCCGCCTCATGTCAGTTGACACGACCCCGGGAAGGACCAAGCGTGTGTCCAGGTCAAAGCGTTTCTCCCCTGGTCCACGTCTCAGGTGACATGTTCCGTCTGTTTCACATCAAGGGACAGGGCTGGTGCTCTGTGGAGATATCCTGCCCTCCCATCCAGACTGGGAGGAAGGCGGTGGAAGCTATTGTCGCTGTCACCCTCTGGGGTCCACAGGTGTGGCACAAGGCTGTGAGGTGACGCGGCTATCGTCACAGAGTTAGGAAAGGCAGGATGATTGGAGCGTTTACCCATCAGGGCACCCAGAAAACCCCTGCAGAGCTATAATCGTGCCCAAGGAAACAGGGACACGTCCCCAAGGGAGCCAGTGGGCCAGCCAAGATGCAGACACATCTCCTGGGCGGCTGCCCCGGGACTTCCCATCGGAAATCAACAGAGCTTCCAGAAAAGTTGAGGTTTCTTTTGCTTTGCTGCATTTGGTGATTTAAAAAAAAAAAAAAAAAAGTACTTTGACAATTTTCAGTGATGTTTTGGATGTCCCCTCCCTTCTCATTTTGCTAAATCGGCAGCAGATTCGTGTGGTCTTCGTTCCTCGTCCTGTGAACCCATCCCTGTCACCCACTGTTGGGTCCCGGCTTGTTCTCTCGTTCCGGGTGCTTTGCGAAGAGGGTGGAGAGGTGTCGGTGGGGTCGCTGCCGTGGCCTCTTTTCCTGTTCTTTCTGGGACGACCCTCCTTCCCTTGTGTTTCGTACACAGGCAGTCCGTTCTTGTTGGATTAGAAGATTAGGAAAATCAAAGGCAGAACTAAAAACAGGAAGCAATTAGTGTGCTGTGGTGTTTCTGCTGCTCACGTCTGTCCCTTCTCTGCAGATAAATATGTAAATCAATCCATTTTATTTATTTATACATATCTTTAACAGACATTTAAAAAAAAGACACTCCAGCTATCTCCTTCTACAACCTCTTCCTCATCCTTTATTTTAGTACGAACATATTTTCCTGTCAAATAGACGGCCCACAAAAACTAGGGTCTATTTCAAAATAAATATGAAGCTACGAATATCTCCTAGTTTTTTGTGAGCAGTGAAATAGAGATATTTAGAAATACATATATTTCTAAATTATCCCATTAAGTGCCTGTCTTGTAAAAATATATTTAACCATCTTTTCTTTTTCTTCTTTTTTTTTTTTTATTGGTTGGACATTTATGTTTGATCTCATTTTTCTCAGTATCGATCAAGGAAAATGTATCTCCTTCCAGAGTTCCCGTGTTCCAAGCATATTTTATCTTTTTATTTTTTTGTCCACACAAAGGAGCACATACTCCAGTTTTTACCTGGAGGTTGTAAATACAGACCTTAATGTCGCCTTGCTAGCCACGTGAGCCGTGCAGGATGGCCGTGCAGGTCGTGAACGATCGCTGCTGCTAGCCAAGGCGAATAGCTTCCTGTTGGCTTAATTCCGCAACCCTTCCCCTTAATACAGGAGAGAATTTCTTCTTCGAGTCCCGAAATTCAAAGTTCAGTGGTTTTAACAGAGTTCCTGTGAATGTGAATTTTCCACTCGGGAGAGGAACCTGGTTTCAGAAATTCATTTTTTTAATCCTTTGAGAGCTTCTTTCAGTAAAACATGAGCCCCGTTCCCAGGTAAAGCATTCTGCTGCTGCATTCAACACACAGTCATGACGACTCCTGTTGACGCTGTAGTCTCCACCACAGGGACCATTTTTGACATAATTGGATCCTTTGAAAGAAATAGAAAGATACACGGAGAAGTCCATTTCAGCATTCAGTGGGCTAACTGTGATTCATTGCCTACTTTACTATTATTATTTTTATAAAGCGCTGGTTGAATTTTGAACGGCTAATTGAAAGCCACACACACTCTGTTCCTTTTTGGGTGCCATTTAAAAATTATTTTATACCCATACTGGAACAAAGTAGACAATGAATCCATCTCTGCCTCCTCTTTGGGAAATAGAATGTTTCTATTTCTTCTCCTCCTCCCCTATTATTTTTTTCCCCAGCATTTTATTACCAGGTTTGTATTACAAAACGGAAAAAGAATGTACATTGTATTTCGGTTTAAAGTATCTTTCACCCGTAGCTTTGTCCATTATTATTTTCTTTCTGCATCCTGTTTCTTTCTTTTGTTTTTCTTTTCCCCTTCTTTACTGAAATGTAATTTCTGCACATGTTTGCAGAGAGAGTCTGTCAGAGGTAAAATTCTGAGTTTCTAAATGCCTCAAGTCAGCGATTTTCAACCTTTTTCATCTCACAACCCACATAAACTAATTACGAAAATTCTGCAGCCCCGGAAAGTATATTATATTTTTTGCTGATCCGACACAAAACAATAACAATAACAAAAATACAGATGTAATTTTTATTCACTTACTCTGGGCAGCTATTGTGTTGGCTGTTGTCATTTTTTTTTATTTGACACCCTAAGGGGAAAGAGGTCAGCACCCCTGACTAAATAGTCAAGTGTTGCATGTTATAAAAATGTTTGCGACACGTCAGTTGAAAAATCACTGCTCTGCATTATCGCTTTGCTCTTAAATTTGAATTAAGGTAACTGAAAACAGAATTCTAGTTTAAAAGGACCTTCCTTCCAGCATCTTAAAAATATTGCTGTATTATTTGCTTTGGTTCAGTCTTGTTAATATGAAACTATGTTCATCTGAATCTTGCTCTTTTATAGGTTAGCTATGTTTTTGCTCTGGTACTTTCAGAATTTCTTTTCACGTTTTGTTATTTTGTTTTTTTTATATTTAATTGTAGGAAATTGTCAGATATATAAAAATGCTTTCTTGGCATATGGCAATGTACAGAAAAGTTTACAAAATATGCAGTCACCAGTTTAGCACAAAGTGTAATACTTGTATAATTACTTGTGTAACACCAGCCAGGAGAGAAAAATAAGAAAATTACCAACACCCAAGAAGCATCAAGGAAGTCAAGCACCAGCAAATGAAAAATAAAAAGGACTTAACCTCAACTTGATTTAAAAAAATATTTCCAAAAACCCTATAGTAACATCATACTAAATGGGGAAGTATGGAATGTTTGCCCCCTAAGATCAGGAACAAGGCAAAGATGTCTGCTCTTAACACTCTTAGTTAACATAGTACTGGAAAATCTAGCCAGTGCAATATGCCAAGAAAAAAGAAATAAAAGGCATAAAGATTGGAAAGGAAGAGATAAAATGGTCCTGATTTTAGGTGACATAATTTTTTTTCACAAAGAGTCAGAGAGAGGGACAGTTAGGGACAGACAGACAGGAAGGGGAAGAGATAAGAAGCATTACTTCTTTGTTGTGGCTCCTTAGTTATTCATTCATTGCTTTCTCATATGTGTCTTGACTGTGAGGTTACAGCTGAGTCAGTGATCCCTTGCTCAAGCCAGCGACCTTGAACTCCTGCTGGTAAGCCTGCACTCAAGCCGGCGACCTTGGGGTTTCGAACCTGGGTCCTCCGCATCCCAGTCTGATGCTCTATCCACTGCGCCACCACCTGATCAAGCAGACATAATTGTTTACCTAGAGAATCTCAAAGAATCTGCCAAAAAATTTTTTTATTTGTTTTAAAAACATCCTAGAGCTTAGAAGAGTATTCAGCACATCTTAAACACAACATCAATACCCCCAGAATCTAATCTCATTTCTATATACTCAACAGCGAACATGTGGAAACCAAAATTAAAAACACAATACCATTTAGCATTGCTCCAAATTAAATTACGTATTTAGGTATATACTAAACAAAGTGTGTGCAAGATCTGTATGATGGAAATGAGAAAACGTTTGCAAAAGAAGTCACAGAAGGTGTAAATAAACAGACACACAGTAGCGATGGCCTGAAAAAGTCATTGTAGGCCCTGGCTGGTTGGCTCAGTGGTACAGCTTCAGCCCGGCGTGTGGAAGTCTCAGGTTCGATTCCCGGCCAGGGCACACAGGAGAAGTGCCCATCTGCTTCTCCACCCTTCCCCCTTGCCATTCTCTCTATCTCTCTCTCTTACCCTCCCGCAGCCAAGGCTTCATCGGAGCAAAGTTGGCCCGGGTGCTGAGGATGGCACCATGGCCTCTGCCTCAGACTCTAGAATGGCTCTGGTTAAAATGGAGCAATGCCTTAGATGGGCAGAGCATCACCCCCTGGTGGGCATGTCAGGTGGATCCTGGTCGGGCGCATGTGGTAGTCTGTCTTTCTGCCTCCCTGGTTCTCACTTCAGAAAAAAAAAAAGTCATTGTAGTCAGGATGTCAATATTCAACAAACTGACCTGTGGGCCTCACCTCACACCTGTCAGATCTTATCAAGGTGTCTGGTAGATACAGGCAAGCGTATTCTAAAACGTTTATGGGAGGGACAGACTCTGGGAGAACTAATACAGCTTGATAAAGAACAGGAGGTGTACAGGAGTGACTGGGATGGATAAGATCACTGGATAGTGAGTCGTGTTGTGTGGGCAGTGTGACGGGGCAGGGGTTGGAGGAGGTACATAGAGCAGTAGACAAGCTAGAGGACCCTGAACTAGACCCACACAAGTAAGTTTTCTATGAAAATAGTTTCGGACAAATTGCAAAAGCAATTCAGCGGAGGAAGGTTAGTTTGTCAACCAACAGCCCTGAATCAATTGGACATTCCTAGGCAAATATATATATATATATATATTTAATCTTAACTTACTTTAATCTATACCACAATGCAAAAACTAACTCAAGATGGACCATAAACTTAATTTTTATTTTTTTTTGTTCAAAGATTTTAGAGAGAGAATGGGAGAGAGAAAGAGAGAGAGAGAGAAATATCCATTTGTTGTTCCACTTATTTATGCATTCACGGGTTGATTCTGGTATGTGTCCTGACCGGGGATTGAACCCGCAACCTTGGTATATGGGGGATAATCCTCTAACCAACTGAGGCACCCGGCCAGGGCTCTTCATTATAAAATGTGAAAGTATAAAAGTTTTAGGGGGAAAAAAAAACTCCACATGGTAAAACCCCGGGAGATATAGGACTAGGCAGAGTTCTCAGACTGAAAAGCTCTACGTATAGAAGGAAAAATAAATTAATTGGGCCTCATTAACACTGAACACGTTGCTGGGTGAAAACCCACGAGAAGAGGATGAAAAAGACGAGATGAAGTATTTGCTGCCCACGTAGCTGACAAAGGACCGGGGTCTGGAACCTGGAAACGGCTCTGAAAATCCAAAAGTAAAACAGCCTAATTAGCCAAGAGATCTGCAGATTTTTTTTTTTTATTTCTTTTTTTTTTTTTTTTTTTTTTTACCAAGCACCATAAGAGGATGAAAAGGCGAGGGACATCATTAGCCGTCAGCAGTATTAAAACCACCACGAGACGTCACCACAGACGAATGGAAATGGGCTGAAGGAGAAATTCTGACCCAGCTCAGCCACGTGGCCGGGAGCCTGGGTTGCGTGTGCATAGCCGGCAGGACAGGAAGTGGTACGACCACCTAGGTAACACTTTGTCAGTTATATATTAAAAAAAAATTAAAAAAAAAATTATTGATTTTAGAGAAAGAAAGAAACATCCATTTGTTGTTCCATTTATTCATGCATTCATTAGGTGAGTCTTGTATGTTCCCTGACCTGGGTCCCCCACACGCCAGGCCGACGCTCTACCGCTAAGCCAACCGGCCAGGGCCACATACAGGTTTTTGAATAAACTAATTTTTTTTTTTATTTCTCTGAGATAAATGTGCAGGAATTCACTTGCTGGTTCACACGGTGACGGCAGGTTTCCTTTTAAAAGATACTGACAAAGCGCCCTGGCCGGGTAGCTCGGTTGGCTGGTTGGAGTGTCGTCCAGATACATCAAGGTTGTGGGTTGTATCAGAAAAATACAAAAAAAAAAAAAAAAAAAAGAAAAAGAAAAAAAAAAGAAAGCTACTGATATTTACATACAGGTTTTTTGTTTTGTTTTGTTTTGTTTTTGTATTTTTCAGAAGCTGGAAACAGGGAGGCAGTCAGACAGACTCCCGCATGCGCCTGACCGGGATCCACCCGGCACGCCCACCAGGGGGCAATGCTCTTTTTTAAAGTAAAAAAAACCAAAATGGGAACAAATACAATATTTAAAATAAAGAACAAGTAAATTTAAATCAACAAACTGACCAGTATTTCAACGGGAACTATAGGCCTGCTTTTGGCTAATGAGATGGTCAATGTCCGGTTCCATATTTGTCACTGAACGTAACAAGTGATATGACGTGCTTCCGGAGCCGTGACGCGTGCGTCCCCCGTCACCGGAAGTAGTACTGTACGTGAGCGACGTCGCCACATATAGTACTCCAGGACCACCAATGAAAGAGGTGCCCCTTCCAGAAGTGTGGCGGGGGGCCGGATAAATGGCCTCAGGGGGCCGTAGTTTGGGGACCCCCGGGCTATAACATCGTGTAGACCAGGAGTCTCAAACTCGCGGCCCGCGGGCCACATGCGGCCCGCCGAACAATTCTGTGCGGCCCGCAGACTAATCCACGAACTACAGTTTCTGGTCGTTTTGTGACACTGAAAAGTGTTGCGTAACAGTTGCCTTTTGTAGACCTAGTGCGGCCCGCCGAACGGCTGTGATCTTGCTCTGCGGCCCACATGCTGAGTTGAGTTTGAGACCCCTGGTGTAGACTGTGACACACACACACACACACACACACACACACACACACACACGGAAATCTGAATAACACTGGTGAGTTCCAGCAATGGTAACATCCTGCTTCGGGAACACTGGTCTCATGTTGCAAAATGTTACCATTGGGGGAACTGAATAAAGTGTCCCAAGGGTTTCCCAGTACCACTTACTTCTACAGCTTCCTGGGCAATGATCACAAGAAAAATTTCAACGAGGACGAAGAAAAGGGTGAAACTCCCAGTAGATCCTCGCATCCCGCCTGGTAACAGTGAGCTACGCAGACGAGCTCTTTCTTCTCACGGCGTGACGAAGGGACCCCCTGAGTCAGGCGGCTCTCTGGACGGACGGACCTTCCAAATCATCTGTTATTCTTCAGTCGTGACGTACAATCCCCCGTAGATGAAATGCCACACTCCCAGAGCCACACTTCCTTTTGGGAAATGTCACTTAGCTGGTGTGAGTTAAATGCTGGGGATATATATTTATTATTATTTTTTTCCTCCTCCAGGGGTCAGTCTAAAGCATGCCTGGGGGAGATGGTTGACGCTCTGTCTGGCTGCCCAGGATGCTGAAACCGACCACCAGGTTCTGCCTCCCGTCAGAGTGCAGGAAGATGCAGAAGTCTCCAAGTACGGGGGGGTGTGGGAGGAGAAGGTACACCGTGTAGATGGTAGGCAACCAGTGTAAACTGGTTCCGGAAAGGAGATTTAAAACGAGGGTGTTGGGTGAGGCTAACAGTGTCTAAAAAAAAGCAGAGGACATCAGAGGGGCAGAGCACGTGCAGGAGAGGGGTGTTTTGAGACAGAAGATGCCACGTGTGAAGGTTCAGCCAATGGTTCGTGGAAGCTCCTCTCCTCTGTCCACACGTGGGATTCCGTGTGGCTAGCTGTCAGGTGCTGGGCTCTTTGTTGGCCAACTGGGACCATGTGGGAATAAAAACCGCTGGATAGAGGGTCCCCACGTCCTCAGGTCCTAACATTCTCTCCAGAGCACGGAAAAGTCTTGACTACTGAGGAAAAAACCCGTGTATGGAACCGAGAGAAAAGCCGGTATATATACGAGGACAAGGTCCCAGGGGACTGGTGACGGCCCCTTTCGCAGAAGGACTTGAGGCTCTGAGGTCACACGTACTTCTCAGTCTGGAGGGGCTGTCTGACCTCTGACGCTCGCATGTCAGAAAGGACTCCGTTATCCTTGGTCGCTAAAGCCACAGGTCACCCTGGACCTTAGGGTCCCCATCCACGGGCTCCTATTGGCTCGCGGGGACACACTGGCTGTCTGGGCAGCATCCTGGTGGCTTGGGCAGCACTGAGATCGGACAGGGTTCTGGTGATGACTCAACTGGGCGGAAATTTCCAGGCTCCCACTTATAACTAAGCTCCTCGGAAAACCATTCTGACCATTTATTTATTTTTTTTTGAAAGCGGTGTCATTCCTTGTAAGTAAGTGTGCGGAAAGCGGTGGCTTGTTAGTCAAGGCTGTTAAAAAAAAAAAAAAAGAAAATCTTCGTCTCGTTACTAACTCACCCATCATCTCTGCTTTGGGGGTGGCTCCTGTCACCGCAGAATCAACTCTCTCGTGCCACCCATCAATTAAGATGCGCCACCCGAAATAAGACATCCGGTTAGAAGAGAACGACAAGAGCAGGTCCATGTCCACGGCTCAATGTCACGCGCGAAGCCGAACACGTAAGTCGTCGCACGACAGGGGAGAGGAGAACGCTGCCTCTTCGTTATTTTTCAAGCCGACGTCAGCGTCCGTCCCTTTGTCCGCGTTCGTTGGCCAGCAGGTGCAGTTACGACTTCTCAGCCGCCCAGCTTCCGAGCCCGGCAGCGGTGAAACCCCCGTCGTGTGCAGTCGGCTTGTCCCGCCTCATGGTGGGGCGGGGTCCCAGCCGGACCCAGGACTCGGCCCGCGGTGCCTGACAGAGCTCGGGCCCTCAGCCCTCACCCTGCAGCCTGTGCTCATCTCTCTGCCCTCGCAGCAGCAGCGGCAGCGGGGTGACCTGGATGTCTGTCTGTGCCGGGGACGTCTTGAGATGGGCTCTCAGCATTTAGAGACCTTCCTGGACCTGCACACGTCACTCTCATTTAGGGACATGATGAGAGATTCCTAGTGAGACTCGTGTGGGGACTTTCTAGGCTCTGGAGTCTGTTTTCTCGCACTGTCACGGCCAAAATTGCTTCCATTTAAACTTTCCTTTCTTTTTTGGTTAGAGAGAGAGAAAGAGAGAGAGAGAGAGAGAGAGAGAGAAAGACTGATTGGGAGACAGGGACAGACATGGACAGACAGAAAGGGAGAAAAATGAGAAACATCAACTCATAGTTGCAGTTCCTTAGTTATTCATTGATTGCTTTCTCATATGTGCCTCAGCGGGGGGCTCCAGCTGAACAAGTGACCCCTTGCTCAAGCCAGCGACCTTGGGCTCAAGCCAGCGACCTTCGGTTCAAGCCAGCGACCATGGGGTCATGTATATCAGTGGTCTCCAACTTTTTTTTGGGCCATGGACCGATTTAATGTCAGAAAATATTTTCATGGACCGGCCTTTAGGGTGGGATGGATAAATGTATCACGTGACCGAGACAAGCGTCAAGAGCAGGGGTCCCCAAACTTTTTACACAGGGGGCCAGTTCACTGTCCCTCAGACCATTGGAGGGCCGGACTATAAAAAAAAACTATGAACAAATTCCTATGCACACTGCACATATCTTAAAGTAAAAAAAAAAAACGGAAATACAATATTTAAAATAAAGAACAAGTAAATTTAAATCAACAAACCGACCAATATTTCAATGGGAACTATGCTCCTCTCACTGACCACCAATGAAAGAGGTGCCCCTTCCAGAAGTGCGGCGGGGGCCGGATAAATGGCCTCAGGGGGCCGCATGTGGCCCATGGGCCGTAGTTTGGGGACCCCTGATCTAAACTGTCCACTGGTCTTAATTCATGATCGTATAATGGGGGGGGGCGGGGAGCAAGTTCGTTGAGAACAGTATTTGAAAAGCTTTCACTCTGAGAAGGTTTTCCTTCATCTGCTGCCTTTGCACAAGTAGTAACCCCAACGCCACCTCCGCTTCCTGGACCTCGATGCTGCGTGAGTGAAGGGGAAGGTGTCCGACCACCTGCAGGACAGATTTCTCAAAGGTCCACGCGTGGTCCGCGGTCCTCCCTTGACCGCAACTTCGTCGAGTCACCTGACTTCTTCTTTTTTTTTTTTCTATTTTATTTTTTGTGACAGTGAAAGTGAGAATCAGAGAGAGAGACAGAGAGGGACAGACAGACAGGAAGGGAGAGAGATGAGAAGCATCAGTTCTTCGTTGCGGCTCCTTAGTTGTTCATTGATTGATTTCTCATATGTGCCTTGACGGGGGGGGGGGGGGGCTACAGCAGAGTGAGTGACTCCTTGCTCGAGCCGGTGACCTTAGGCTCAAGCTGGTGAGCCCTACTCAAACCAGATGAGCCCGCACTCAAGCTGGCGACCCTGGGGTCTTGAACCTGGGTCCTCTGTGTCCCAGTCTGACGCTCTATCCACTGCGCCACCGCCTGGTCATGCTCACCTGACTTCTTCAGTGCTTTGAGAGAGTTACAAAGACGTCTTTCCTCCCTGGTTTCTCCTCACTCAAGACGGGCAGACATCTCACACTGAAGGGGAGAGAGTTTGCCCTCCGTGAAGACGCAGTGAGAAATCAGTTTATACAGTGAGATGCAGTGGCAATGAATCAGATACTGACAGGGGCAAGGTCCTGTGAGGAAGTGGGCTGGGCATGTGAAAGAAGATGAAAAATGAACGTTTTCGCCACCCACTCCTGCCCCTGGGTGCCCTGTGATGCTCTAGGCTGGCACGGTGGTTAAACAAACCTGTTGCCATGTGCATTGTAGACCTAACCCTTTGATCGGAAACCTGGCTTTTCATTATTTCCACACATAGGTGGTGACTAATTTTTCTTTGATGGTCTTAACTATTGGAACTCTCCAAACTAGAGGGGGGAAAAAAGCTCCCTAAATTTTTTTTTTGTACTTTTCTGAAGTTGGAAATGGGGAGGCAGTCAGACAGACTCCCGCCTGTGCCCGACTGGGATCCACCCGGCATGCCCACCAGGGGGCGATGCTCTGCCCATCTGGGGCATTGCTCTGTTGCAACCAGAGCCATTCTAGTGCCTGAGGCAGAGGCCATGGAGCCATCCTCAGTGCCCAGGCCAACTTTGCTCCAATGGAGCCTTGGCTGTGGGAGGGGAAGAGAGAGACAGAGAGGAAGGAGAAGGGGAGGGGTGGAGAAGCAGATGGGCGCTTCTCCTGTGTGCCCTGGCTGGTAATCGAACCCGGGACTCCTGCACACCAGGCCGACGCTCTACCACTGAGCCAACCATAAATTAATCATCAATAAAAAGAAATATAGCCATGCTAAAATAATCTTGACATAGGAGGTGATTTGCATTTTTCTGGACATGCCTGAAAATTTTACGATCATTGATCTCTCACACCTGCCGTTGGTTGGGTTTCTGAAAACCACTGTAGTATGTCACATGGAAGGTGGTGTTTGGTTTGTGATTTCATCTAAGACTGAGGACTACTGCCATAGAAGAATCTTTTCTTATGATTAAAAAAAAAAATGAGAACATTGGCCCTGGCCAGATAGTTCAGTTGGTTAGAGCATCATCTTGCTACACTAAGATTGTAGGTTCGATCCCTGGTCAGGGCACCTACAAGAATCAACCAATGAATGAATAAGTTAAGTGGAACAATAGTTAATGTTTCTCTCTCTCTCTTTTCCTTCCCCTCTTTCAACCAATACATTAAAATTACACAAAATTAAATTAAAAATAAGAACATTACTTTTCTCTGATGTGTGTGAATGATAACAATGAGTGTTGGGGTCTCTAAGGGAAGAAGAAATTACGTGTTCAGGATGTAGGTGAATGGCGGGGTCCCAACTAAGGAAGCGGAAGAACAGTCCCAGAGACAATCGGGAGCCCACAAACATGTCATAAGTCCTCTCGTCTCAACACAGTGTATGGTATTTCATTCTCTGGGTAACACACATCTTTCTTTTTCTTCTTTTATTCATTTATTTTTAGTTGTCTGTTTAGGTAAGTCACATGGTAAAACCAAGCAATCAATAATTTGACACAAAAATAGTAGTGTCACCACAACCCCAGCTCAGAATGGCCCTGCCCCGTTTAACAAGACTCTGCTTTTCAGAGACGACAGACCCAAAACCACAAGTCACGCAGCCACCTCGTGGGCAGAGGAGAGAACTTGGACCTCCGGCGAGCGGCACCTGGAACCAAAGGACCAGGACAGAACCCGAAACTTGAACACCGGAAACTTTCCAAAGCAGAGGGTTCCTTGTCCAGGAAGGTTTGGTGTTGACCCCCTTGACCATAAGTGGCCAACTTCCAAGGTCCAGCCACTTAAAAGTTTGCCCCACCAGCATTTCCACATTTTTGTTCCCTCAGCCGGTTAAGAACCCTCATCCTGGTCCTGGTCCAGTGAGCAAGATGGACCTGGCGCAGCCCTGGGGCTCCCATCTTCTCTGCTGGTTCCTTCTCCGTCCGTAAACCTTCCCAAGTGTCGGGCAGACTGACGTCGTTTCAGTAACGGTAAGATCACTTCTTCCCAAGGAAGACAGACTTCAGCAGGTTATATTCTTAGGAAGGCAACTTTCTTTCCTCCTGCTCCTTGTGACGGTCTTAAACGACTCTGCAGACTGAAGAACGGAGACTTCCCAAGGGGATGAACTCGAGACATGTGAGGCCAGCCCTTCCTACCTACCACACCCCAAAACGCTTTCGCCTCAATGTTTTCCAAAAGCTCGTTGTTGGCACCCACTGACTGCTCATCATATTAACTATATGTGCTCCAACGCTTCTGCAGGGAAAAACCTTCCGCTCTGCGTAGCTTCGGGGGCACAATAATTCACTGACGTTGGGTAAGATTCCAGGGAGAGGTTACATCTAAGTACTAATTACCATGGAGTGTTCCAACGTCCCCAAAGGACCTTTGTAAGCCTGGTGCAAAGGAGGTCAGACGATGGCATGTTTTCAACAGTTTTCCCGTTAGTGATATATTATCTCGTTTTGATAAGTTGCCATAGTCACAGATAAGATTTTGGGATGTGGCTCTCTGGCTTGTTGGCTCAGCAGTAGTGTCAGCCTGGCGTGTGGAAGTCCCGGGTTCGATTCCCGGCCAGGGCACACAGGAGAAGCGCCCATCTGCTCCTCCATCCTTCCCCCTCCCCCTTCTCTCTTTCTCTCTCTTTCTCTCTGTTTCCCCCTCCTGCAGCTATGGATCAAATGGAGCAAGCAAGCTGGCCCTGGGCACTGAGGATGGCTCCATGGCCAGGCCTCAGGCACTGAAACAGCCCAGTTGCCAAGCAACAGGGCAGCGGCCCCACATGGGCAGAAAGAACATTAGCCCCAGATGGGGCATGCCATGTGGACCCCGCTCAGGGCACATGCAGGAGTCGATCTTTGCCTCCCTGCAGGTGCCCTGTCAGTATGTATTGAATAAATGAATTTTCTCATCTCTAAAAGTAAGATGTGTAATCAAACTTCAGCTCTGTCTCAAAATTTTAAGAAGTTCATGAAAAACCATAAAAAAACAACAACCCCACAACGATATATTTTACTCCAAAAAATATTTAGGAGTATCACCTGGTGGGGGGGGGGGTGGTAAGCTGGGTAGCACTGTTCATCTAAAATAGAAACTGACAGTTTATTAAAATAATGTTATGCAGCAGACGGCATTCCTGATGGATTAGACTGAGCACAACAAGTCCTTTGGCACCCAGGAGAAAAATAAATGGAATCAAGTCAGTGGCTAACCAAAGGATTCACTCCATAAATGAGTGGGTGGAGAAAAAAAAAAACACAACACATGAGGAATATGGGAATCTTTGGAAAAACAATATCATTATTTGGAGCTGCCTATTGTCTACTGGTCGGTAGCCTGTGGCAATATTTGTTTTAATTGTTCAGTGACAGCACCCCCACCAAAGGCATTTTTCTCCAGAAAGCGGTCCTGGGTCTGTCTGCTTAACCGTGTGCATCAAAGAGATTTCCTTTGTGCCGTGATTGCCCCGAGTTTCCTATTCAGACAGGGGAAGCCATTCACTTTCACAGTATTCTACATGTTCGCTCCTAGGAAAGAAAACCGACATGGATAGGGGCTCGGGTAACCCTTATTATTTTTTTTCTTTTCACTCTTCCTTTTATGAGACTTGGATTTCTGTAATTACCCTGAAGAATTCTTTAAACAGGGAGCGTGGGGAGTTCAATAACAACCGCCTTCTCGTGCAACCCAATAAAATGACTCTCAGCTCCACCAAAGGGGAGGACAGGAAGATGAAGATGGAGAAGTCGGGGTCAATGCAACCTTTCGTGATATTTAGTTACCTGGCTTTGGAGCTCCAGCGATCCGCAAGCTAATTAGGACTGCGTTTTTCGGGAATGTCAAACCTGTCATCTGTGTTTTCAGTGTTATCATCGTGGGAGATTAGCAGAAAACGGGGAGAGAGCGCAGACCCCTCCCCTAGTGAGATTACTATTATAAAACTCTCTCAAAGAAGATGCCCTGAAGAGAAAGACCTTGCCCACCCATTGTAGGCAGGTCCATCGGAGGATGCCTGATAGTTCAGGTACAGAATCCACCCAAGCCTGCACAGGTGCGTTGAACAACCAATCAGAAACAAAAGGAGCAAAGGGGTGGAGTTTTTTGGTTCTCAAAGAATCACCTGATGGCTTGTTCAACCCTCCCCAGAGAGTCATATTATTATCTGATGGGCTAGGGCAGTGGTCAGAAAACTCATTAGTCAACAGAGCCAAATATCAACAGTACGACGATTGAAATGTCTTTTTTTTTTTTTTTTTTTGTATTTTTCTGAAGCTGGAAACGGGGAGAGACAGTCAGACAGACTCCCGCATGTGCCCACCGGGATCCACCCGGCACGCCCACCAGGGGCGCAGCTCTGCCCACCAGGGGGCGATGCTCTGCCCCTCCGGGGTGTCACTCTGCTGTGACCAGAGCCACTCTAGCGCCTGGGGCAGAGGCCAAGGAGCCATCCCCAGCGCCCGGGCCATCTTTGCTCCAATGGAGCCTTGGCTGCAGGAGGGGAAGAGAGAGACAGAGAGGAAGGAGGGGGGGTGGGGGGTGGAGAAGCAAATGGGCACTTCTCCTATGTGCCCTGGCCGGGAATCGAACCCGGGTCCCCCGCACGCCAGGCCAACGCTCTACCGCTGAGCCAACCGGCTAGGGTGAAATGTCTTTTGAGAGCCAAATTTTTTAAACTGAAACTATATAGGTAGGTACATTCCTTGTCGAGGTAGCGCCCGCACGTGGTATTCTGTGGAAGAGCCACACTCAAGGGGCCAAAGAGCCGCGTGTGGCTCGTGAGCCGCAGTTTGCCGACCACAAGGCTGGGGGGAATGGTCGAAGTTGGAATCTGCATATCTAACAAGGAAAATGCCTGTTGGAAGCCCATTTCCACCGTGCTTGCCTCGGGACAGCCTTGGAAGACGGAGATAGCGCCTCCCCCAGGACAGAGGGCGTATCTGTCTCCTGGCTGGTGTGATAAGATGAAGTGGGTTTCCTTGGGGTGCCCCTGAAAGAGTGAGGCTTCCTAAGCTCAAAGCTGGTCAGCTGTGACACAGACTCCCTGCTTGTGCAGCGCACGCCTGGACCACCCTGCCTCACTCTCCCAGACGGAAGGGGCAAGGCTATGACTCCAGAAAATATAAACATATTGCAAAATCACCCTTAAAGGCACTTCTATGGTCTCCGATAAGGTAACACAGTGATGCTAATTCTAAACCATAGTGTATGTCTACTCTAATTAGAAAATAAGTTCACTTAAAAAATATTTTGGGGATCCTGGCAAGTTGGCTCAGTGGTAGAGCATCAGCCTAGTGTATGGATGTCCCAGGTTCGATTCCTGGTCAGGGCACACAGGAGAAACGCCCATCTGCTTCTCCACCCTTCCCCTTCATTTCTCTCTCTCTCTCTCTTTTCCTCTCCTCCTGCAGCCATGGCTAGATTGGAGTGAGTTGGCCCTGGGTGCTGAGGATGGCTTCATAGCCTCTGCCTCTGGCACTAAGAAGAGCTCTGTTGCTGAGCAACAGAGCAACATGCCAGATGGGCAAAGCATCACCCACTAGTGGGCTTGCTGGGTGGATCCCTGTCTGGGTACATGCAGGAGTCTGTCTCTGCCTTCCCTCCTCTCACTGAATAAAGAAAATAATTTTCTTTAGGGGGGGAAAGGAAGTTAAACATCAGAGTTGACATACAATATTGCATTACTTTCAGGTGTACAAGCACAGTGATTAGGCATTTATATAATTTATGAAGTGATCCTCCCAATAAGTCTAGTACCCACCTGGCTCCATACCTAGTGTTTACAATGTTAGGGACCGTCTTCCCGTGACGTACTTCGCATCCCCGTGCCTACTTTGTACCCAGTTTGTGCTTCTCAATCCCCTCACCTTTCCCATGCACCCCTCACCACGCCTCCCACCTGACAGCCGCCAGCCTGCTCTCTCTGGCTCTGGAGTCTGTTGTGTTTGTCGTGTTTTTTAGATTCTACATATAAGTGAAAGCAATATTTAAAACTTTTAGCTCAGTTATCATGGTATCTTTTTTTTTTTTTTTAGCACAGCTGTGCTGTTGTTTCAAAAATCACATTCCTAATCCTTAATACAGCGGTTCTCAACCTGTGGGTCGCGACCCCAGCGGGGTCACCTAAAGCCATCGGAAAATACATAATGCATATCAGGTATTTACATTCCGAATCATAACTGTAGCAAAATGACAGTTATGAAGTAGCCACCAAAATTATTTTTTGGTTTGGGGTCACCGCAACATGAGGAACTGTATTGCGGGGTCACGGCATTAGAAAGGTTGAGAACCACTGCCTTAATATATATGTATATGTATATGTATATGTGTGTGTGTGTGTGTGTGTGTGTATATATATATCTCCAGGCGGGTCCTTGGGTTACAACACAGTTCTGTTCCTATGACAGTGACATAACCTGAATTTTGATGTCGGTCAAAACACACCCTAGCCTATCCTAACACAGTTGTAACATCATCATCTAGATAAAACATAAAAACACAACTAAGCCGCAGATAAAGGAAAAGGACGTGAGTAGACTGTACTGTACCCTGTACTGTAGTAACAGAAAAAGTGAGTGTAAAAAAAAGTACAACACTAGTGGCGTAAGCTGAAACACTCACGTCTGGGTTCTTTTACGTTTTTATGGGAGTGAGCGTCGTAAACTCGAAACGTCGTATGTCCAGACTGTCATAATCTCGTGAAGTGGTTTAATCTTTATATTCATTTATTCTTCAATCATTTTCACTAACCGTAAAAAAATGTTTAAATAAAAATATCATTCAGTTCCGGCCAGACAGCTCAATTAGAGCATTGTCTGGAAGCACAGAGGTTGTGGGTTTGCTCCCCAGTCAGGGCACGTACAGATGCAGGTTGATGTTTCTGTCTCTCTTGTCCTTCCTCTCTCTCTAAAATCAATTTAAAAATGCCTGACCAGGCGGTGGCGCAGTGGATAGAGTGTTGAACTGGGATGCAGAGGACCCAGGTTCAAGACCCTGAGGTCGCCAGACTGAGCGCGGGCTCATCTGGTTTGAGCAAAAAAAAAAAAAAGCTCACCAGCTTGAACTCAAGGTCGCTGGCTCCAGCAAGGGGTCACTCGGTCTGCCGAAGGCCCGCGGTCAAGGCACATATGAGAAAGCAATCAATGAACAACTAAGGTGTTGCAACACACAATGAAAAACTAATGATTGATGCTTCTCATCTCTCTCCGTTTCTGTCTGTCTGTCCCTGTCTATCCCTCTCTCTGAAAAAAAAAAAAAATTAAAAAAAAATTAAAATCAATTTAAAAAGTGTTATTCATTCATCACTGAAAACACAAAACAGACACATAAGGTACATGGTATAATGGTCCATCAGTGCTAAGAAAACCATTTATTATGAATGATATATTTATAGATCACACCTAAATAAACTCATGGGCTCCATGACAAGGAAATCTTTTGTTGTTCAAAAAGACTAAAGGTTGCAAAAGAGAGAGAGAGAGAGAGAGAGAGAGAGAGAAAGAAAAGAAAGAAAGAAAGAAAGAAAGAAAGAAAGAAAGAAAGAAAGAAAGAAAAAGAAAACTGGGATTTTCAAAGGCTGAAAAACAACTGGAATTAAAATGAATTATTAGTGGGTTTTTAATGCGAAATGCATGTCAACATTAACTACCCAGGGTCCCTTATTGTTTCTGTTTTCAGGCTTTGCTCTGATCCCCAACAAAGTAACAATGTATATGCTTCATCCCTGGACTAGGAATCTCACGAGGTAATAACAATTTAAACGGAGGGTGACGGGACATAGCAGACAACGTGGTCGTCAACCCCAGGAGAGAGACTGGAAATAGCGGATATATGAGTACAGTGAAGCCAATTTGATTTATTTAACCTCCAGGTAGAAAGCGGGAGCCTCTAAGGGGCCAAGGATTCGCGCGGGACCTTCAGGAGCAGAACCACGTGGCGCGGGGTTTCCGCAGCTCATCCTCTGCGGTGGGAGTGACGATGCCACTCAGAGGAAACTTCCCACTGGAAACGAGGGACCTGTCCTCCCTTCGCCCATCCCGTTACCAGGCGATTCCACCTGGCACTCAAACAGGGACCCTCGGCTCGAGGCCACATTCATGTCCCAGCTCCTGTTCTGCAACCTGATCTATTAATAGATAACTCCCGAGCTGTCTAGAGAAATATCCCCTGCTGAGCCGTGGGTGTCTCTTCCTATAGCATCCTTGCTGTGTGGCTGTGTCTCCCCCAGATTTTTAGGTTCCTAAAGTCAACGAATGCATTTTTTTCTTTTTAAAAGTTGGTGGTTTTTTTTTTGTTTTTTTTTTTTGTGTGTGTGTGTATTTTTTTTACAGATACAGATTGAGAGTCAGAGAGAGGGATAGATAGGGACAGACAGACAGGAGCGGAGAGATGAGAAGCGTCAATCATCAGTTTTTCGTTGAGAGACCTTAGTTGTTCATTGATTGCTTTCTCATATGTGCCTTGACCACAGGCCTTCAGCAGACCAAGTAACCCCTTGCTCGAGCCAGCGACCTTGGGTCCAAGCTGGTGAGCTTTGCTCAAATCAGATGAGCCCACGCTCAAGCTGGTGACTTCGGGGGTCTCGAACCTGGGTCTTCCACATCCCAGTCCAACGCTCTATCCATTGTGCCACCGCCTGGTCAGGCCTTTTAAGAAGTTTTAAAAAAACATTTTTTTTTCAATCATACCACTTAACACCAAAGACAAAACAAAAAACAAAAGTAAAACAATAAAAAAAAAAAGGGCCGAAGATCTAAATGGACACTCCGCCAAAGAGGACACATGGGTGGTGGCCAGGAGACACAGAAAAAGATGCTCAGTGTCACCTGTCATCAGAAAGATGCAAATTTAAAACTGCCCCGAGATAGCACCCCAACCCTGTCAGAACTGCAATCCGTCAAGACCGCCCCGGGTCCAGCAGATGCCATTCCTTCTCGTCCCTCATCACCGGTGGGATGGAGAAGAACTCACCTAACGCAGAACACACCTGGCTGGGCCCCGGGGCCTGCAACGCAGCAGGAACGGTGTTGCTTGACTCTTGTTGCTTCCACTGGACTTGGAGTGGGTGGGTGGGTGGGTGGTGGGGGACACAGATCTGGCCCCTGTCAACAAAGTTCTTCACCAGGGAGAGTTGTTGAAATGGCAATAAATATACCAAAGGGAAGTGATGGGGGTGGGTGTGAGGGAAGATCATTTGAAATGCAAAGAATCTGGCTGTGATCAGTGAGGGCCCGAGGGTAGAGACATTGTTAGTCATTGGTCAGCGCCTGCTCCTTAGCTTAGGAAGTGGTTAGCACCTGTGTGAAGAAGGGGACGGCTGGAGACGCCCCCAGAGAGGCTTCCCCCAGCCAGCGAGTGGAGGAGGAAGAGGAGGAGGAAGAGGAAGAGGAAGAGGAAGAGGAAGAGGAAGAGGAGGAGGAAGAGGAGGAGGAGGAGGAGGGGGAGGAGGAGGGGGAGGGGGAGGGGGAGGGGGAGGGGGAGGGGGAGGAAGAGGAGGAGGAGGAGGAGGAGGAGGAGGAGGAGGAAGAGGAGGAGGAGGAGGAGGAGGAGGAGGAGGAGGAAGAGGAGGAAGAGGAGGAGGAGGAAGAGGAGGAGGAGGAAGAGGAGAAGGAGGAGGAGGAGGAGGAAGAGGAGGAAGAGGAGGAGGAGGAAGAGGAGGAGGAGGAGGAGGAGGAGGAGGAGGAAGAGGAGGAGGAGGAAGAGGAGGAGGAGGAAGAGGAGGAGGAGGAAGAGGAGGAGGAGGAGGAGGAGGAAGAGGAGGAGGAGGAAGAGGAGGAGGAGGAAGAGGAGGAGGAGGAGGAGGAGGAGGAGGAGGAGGAGGAAGAGGAGGAGGAGGAAGAGGAGGAGGAGGAGGAGGAGGAGGAAGAGGAGGAGGAGGAAGAGGAGGAGGAGGAAGAGGAGGAGGAGGAAGAGGAGGAGGAGGAAGAGGAGGAGGAGGAGGAGGGACATCTGGTGTCTCTATTTGCAACCCCGTCCTGCCCGGCTCCCTGGCTTCCTGGCACCCCCAGGGAGACCCGGGGCAGAAGCTGTGTCAGGTGGGGACAGGCCTCTAGGACCCATGCCAGCCGAGAGTCCCTTCATCCACTGCATCTTCCACCGCCCAGGGGCCAATCAAGGTGGGGGGGGACAAAGGTCCGTGTCCCACGGGACTGAGCTTCCTGACTTTTTTTGCTTCCTCCTCCTCACGGGTGTGAGGTGGTATATACCTCACGGTGCTTGTGGCTGGCGTTTCCCTGACAGCCCAGGTGTTTGTACTTTGACCTGTGAGAAATCCGTTCCAGGTTCTTTAAAAGGCCACTTGTACAGTAAACATAGCATCAGACGAATGGAAAATGGAAAAGAGAAACCAAGAGTGAGTTAGGGGTAAACCAGTTTACGCCCTTTTAAGATAAAACGCCCATAGGTTTCAGTGGTGCCTGTGAATGAATGGGATTGCCTGTATTTTACCTAAGAGCCCATCAGGGAAGGCCCAATTACCACGGCATAATGGGACTTTTCTGATAACACCATCTGCCAACCTCATCAAGCCCAGGTGTGGCTTATGTTTGAAGTCGGATCGTGTAACTAACCCCTGTGATGTGACCAGTGTCCGAACCAGATCGAGGTAGCCGGGGTGGAGATCGAGGCAGTCTCCTGAGACCCCAACACAGACTCCGCGTCGCCCACCGAGACCCCCTCGGCCACTGCCACGAAGCACTCCGCCCCTCGGGCAGGTTCGTACGGGGACCCCACCAAAGCGAGGACCTAGACTCAGCCGGCCACGCATCTCACCCGTGAGCGAATTAAGAGTCGAGGTTCTTTAGCTCGTTATGAGTGTCTTTGTCTCTTCAGTTGACTCCTAATGACATTCATTTGACGTTGGGCATTACCTAACGAGCCCGGCTTGAAACTTAAATCATAACTGACCAGACAGCACAGCACGGCAGCCTCGTGCCACACCACTCGACCGTAAGAAGTGATGGGGATCAACTCAGCAAAAGACGCGCAAATACTGGACGTTTAGAACCAAACACAGATGGCACAGGGACCATATCATTAGACCAAGGTGTCTTTGAAGCAATACCAAAATACGTCACCCGCCAAAGAGGTCAAGACACTGGTTCTCATCAAAGTTAAAGTCAGGGTGAGGCAGTGCCCTGGTTCTTTCAACTGTAACCTTCTCCCCGGCTGGCTCTGGGTGCTGCCTTCAAACATGTCTGGTTTCTACAAACCGAGGACGGGTTGTGCTACTTGGAACCAGAGATGTTGTCTAACACCCTCCCATGCACGGAACATCCCCCCCGCCCACCAAAACCAAGAGCGACGTGGTTTAAAACCTGAGTGCCAAGGTTGAGTGTGCCCCGGCGTGACGGAGAGAGAGAGAGAGAGGTCTTGTTCCAGGGGACCTGTTGGGATGCCCGTTCTCAGGACGTCACTCCACAGCTCCGGCGTGCACACCCAGAGGGCGACGCCGTGAGCTAGTGAACTCACGGGCAGGCTGACACGCCCTGGCTCTGACCCTCACCACTCCTGCAACGGCCGCTCCAGGGAGCCATTGAACTCACCGTCGTCACCGGGATCCACAGAGCAGGGGTCGAGAGCCCAGCCGTGGACGTGTGTACAGGTGGATTGTTATTGATCTGCCACAAGCATGCTGAGAGGTCCATCAGTGGGAGAAAGGGCGGTCCTTGTGGACTAACAACGAGGCTAGGACCACGTCTGTGCGTCTGTCTGTCTGCCCGAAGAGGAACCTTCGCTTATGACGTTAACTCACAACACCTGCAAAAGTTAACGCCAGCTGCTTCATCACACGTCTAATGGGTGGTACTGGAGACGGAAAATCTTTCAGGAGGGAAACGTGAAGGGGAAAAAAAAATCTTTGGGACCTGATCATTCAACCGAGGCATCTTTGAAGCAAGACCAAAAATACGTCACCCGCCAAAGAGGACAAGACGCTGGTTTTGATCAAAGTTAAAGAAGAACGTGGGCTCTTCGAGAACCCATGAAAGAGGATGGAAAGGCAAGCCAGTTACAAAGCGTACCGAAGGAAGGCTTTGCCTTCAGCAGACACACCTGTGCTGGGAATTCTCGGAAACACGCTCCGAAAACAAACGAGGGCTGGAGGGGGGCGTTCAGCAGACACCCAGACGGCAGAGCAACGCAGAGGAGGAGGCTCTGCCTTCTTCCACAGGAGATGTCAATGAAAACAAGACAAGATGCTGCTACATAAAAAGACGCCTAGGAGCCAGAACTCTCAGGCGCCAACTGGCCAAAGAAAAAAACACATGGAGGACGTTGTGTCGACTGTGGGTCCCTCTAATGCCACGGGGGTCCTGGTTTAGTCCCGTCAAGGGGTAAAGGTCCTGACCTTAAAAATATATATATATATATGATCACGGATCCCAGAGTCAATCTTCTCCAAATGATCATTTCTCCACTCAAAGGAGAGTCGAGGGTCCCTGTGCTTCAGGAGGCAGTGGAAGGCTGGAGGAGGATGAGAGGGTGCCACCCCGAGTCTCTGTGGCGGCACGGGGACAGGGGGTGGGGGTGATTCTTTGACAAGGCTCTCGGGGCGGGTGGTTCCTGGACCCTGCCCTCAGTGAGGCTTCTCCCCCCTTCAAACGCAGGGTACTTTTAACTGAAACTTAAAAAGAACCCAGGCGAACTTTGAAAATTTTTTTCTCTTCTGCCCCGTCATTGGCCATAGAAACGTGTCATCTGAATGAATACTTGTCATGCCGGTGGTGGCGGAGGCCAGGCAGGTCCACAGTGGACTCGGGCAGGCGGTAGAGAAACCGCGAAGCCGGAAAGCACCCCCCATTCCCGTGGAATAGTCTCCCGAGGGCGGAGGAGGTGCCAACCGGCAGGGGGAACCGCTTCTCAGGCAGACGAATGGCAAAAACGACCCCTCCCAGCAGCAGCGGGCTGGCCGTCGGACCTGAGGGCGGACACCCGCAGCCGGACGCGGACTCTCCCCACACGGGGCTGCCCTGTGCTCACGCACGAATCGGGCCAAGGACAAGCGAGCAAGCCTAACGCTGTGGTTTTAGTCTAGTGATGTAGGTGAGAACATGTCCCCCCACAGGGATGCGTCAAAGATGAGCAAAGGTCAGTGGACCAGGGATGGAGGAGGAGGAGGGGGGGGGAATGTATGAAAACAAGTAAATGAAAAAAAGAATAATAAAAACAGGACCTGTAGAGACCGACTGAGGAATCTGTGTAATGGTGTTTAGCCTGGGTAAATCTGAAGGTGAACCCTCATGAAATACTGAAGGGCTGAGAGCATTCTGCAAGAGGGGTTACTGCAGTGGGGGGCTCGCCTCTCAGGTTTACCGGTGAGTCAGCAGCCTCTCCCGGAGCCCACCGAGTTCTGTTCACTTGGAGGTCTTGGAGCTATCTGAATCCTCCCCTCCCCTCCTCTCCCCTCCCCTCCCCTCCCCTTCCTCCTTTCCTCCCTCCCTCCCTTCCCCCCTTCCTTCCTTCCTCCCTCCCTTCCCCTTCCTCCTTCCCTTCCTCCCTCCCTCCTCTTCCTTCCTTCCTTCCTTCCTTCCTTCCTTCCTTCCTTCCTTCCTTCCTTCCTTCCTTCCTTCCTTCCTTCCTTCCCTCCCTCCCTCCCTCCCTCCCTCCCTCCCTTCTTTACTTTCCTTCCTTCCTTTTTTCCTTCCACCCCTCCCTCCTTCCCTCCCTCTCTCCCTTCTTTACTTTCCTTCCTTCCTTCCTTTTTTCCTTCCACCCCTCCCTCCCTCCATCTATCCGTACACAGAAACCATTTGAGAAGAAACGGGGAACTGCTTGTTGGTAATAAAACACGCGAGTGAGGGCCAGTGTCACCTGTGCTGACGGTTGTTAGTAGGTTGTTTCCTTGGCCTTTCATATAAAAATATTTCTCTCTTAAAACACTTATTTAAAGACAAGGACAGGCTGGATCTCTGTGGGTCTAATTATCCTCTGAAATTCAGAATAAGTGAATGTTTTAAAAAGTCACGGCTCACTCGGTTTCACACCCAGTCAGCTCTGAGCTTGTTTCTTTGTACTTTCAGCGTCACCTGCACAGGCCCGTGCCCCCCAGGAGACCTGGTGTCAGACACCATCCCACCACTTTGACAGCCCAGGAAAAGAAAAACCAAAAATAAATCAGTCTTCACGTTTAAGTCAGTCAGTCCTTTTTTAATAAATCTGAATTCATTCATCAACAAGTTTCATATTTGTATCTATCACTCAGTTTTGCTTTTTTTTTTTGTTTTCATGTCAAAGAATACCAAGAGAAAAAAAAATACATCAATGTGCTTAAGCAAAAAAATGGGTTTTATCTTTACAATGAAATGAATGAAGTCAGCGTGGGGGAGGGACCAGGACAGCCACCGCTTGCTCCTGCTAGAATATTCCTGTACTTACCTTGAACAAAGTCACTGGCTTGTGGAGAAACGCATGGAACAAGAATGACCACGGGTGTGTAGGGGGCTGGCCCTAGGGGGTGGCCAGCCAGCCTGGGGAGGTCGTTGTTGACCCACCCTAGGCGTTGGGAATTGAGTGTTTCAGGAAAAAAAAAACAAACAAAAAAAAAACAAAAACAAAAGCATGGCACCTTTCCATGCAGTAAAAGAGGTAATCAACCTAAGGGCACCCTCGCTAGAGCCCTGGGAAAACTTAATCCACCTGGGCAGCTTCCTAGCCCAAGACGTTCAATGTCACTCTAAGCAAATGGGTTCCCCACCCCCACCCTCACCGAGAGAGAGAGAAAGAGAGAGAGAGAGAGAGAGAGAGCCCCCCAAACTGAGTTAGTGCCGCAGATAACAAAACTGTTTCACCAACGGCTCAGTTTTGCTCAGACAAGGGACTGCTTTAGCAGGTGCAGCGTTCAGAGTATGAACTGTGGGATACTTAAGTTCCTTCCAGCCAGGAGACACAGTCGGACCCCTGCTCTTCCCTTAGTTAGACACCACCGTCAGACCAACACTGGTGGGGTTCTCTTCCGGACGCGGAAAACGAACCCCTACGGATGCAAGGTGGCTGCCCCTTCAGACCGATGCCAAAGGCGCCCAGCACCACCTCTGTGAGGGGCTCCTTGGTGAAATGATTCATTCCAGAGCCAGTCGGGGTGGCGGGATGGGGGGGGGGAGGGGGGCCGTCAATGTGAATGACCGAGAGGGTCAAGAGTTCTGGGTGCTGGCCGTAAGCAGCAGCACAGGAGGCTGTGGGCGCGCTTGGCATTTTCAACCCGAACAGGAATATTCGCACAACCTATTTTCCTAAGTGACTTTCGGATTTCCTAAGGGAAATGGACGTCTTGTGGGACAGACAAGTGGAAGCCCTCTCCGCTCTCTCCCCCCCCCCCGGGGTGGTGGTGCGGTGGGGTGGGGGGTTGGACAAGAGAAACACAGGTTGATTTGAGAGCACGTGTCTGAGCAGTCTCTGTGGGGATTGACGGAGCCAGGCTCTGGAACTGTCTCTCGGGTACCTCTGAACGGTCCCGGGTCCTACCTGTCACAGCCTCGGAAAACCAGAGTCCTCTCTGTATGTACAGTGTGGAGCCCCCTGGGAAGCATTTCGGAAAAGACAGGATGACTTAAGAAAAATTAACTTTTTTTTTTTTTCTTTATTACGTTCCGTGGTTGAGAAAGAAATATCATCCTATTCAAAATTCCACTTGTCTCTGCTTCCTCAAGAGGTCTGGAACGCGGCGGTCAACAGCCACCTGACGATCACGTCCGACGTCCAGGTTCGGAATCCTCGGCCAGGGCTCCTGCATCAGCAGCGGACAAACAGAGGGACCTAGTCACACCTCTCTTCCGCCAAAACAGAGTTCTGTCCCTTGGTGGTTCCCTCTCACGACTTTTAAAAATGGAGAAGAATATAAAATAATTTCATTCGAAGAAAAGCCATGTTCTTCTTAAATGGAGTAAAGCAAACACATACCCAAGAATCTTAAAAAGTTGTGGGGTTGTTTTTTTTTTTTTACAGAATATATGTATGTATTTGTGTGTGTGTGTATGTGTGTGTGTGTAGTTACAAACACTATTTATAGTATAGCTATTATGTTAAACTTCATCGCCGTGTCTACAAAGTTGTGGGTCCCAGTTTCAGTGCCAAATGCTGTATAAAAAGCTGAAAAGCTATGATGACTAAAACCATGCACATGGAATATCCAGAAAAACCTTGGGAAGGAGAATTGCAGCTGTTCTGAACCCTGTGGGGGTCTCTGCCTTGGATTTTGGGGTCCTTCCACTACCGAGTCAAAAAAAAAAGTTTTGGATCTCTCTTCGACCCGAAAGAGTTCATGTCACAGTTCTGAGTCGTATGAGTAATACAGGTCAGTCAACCACCAGCTGTGTTTTGTCCGTGTTTGTTTGTGTGTTGGGGGGGGGGTCCCTCCTCCTCCTCCTCCTCCTCTACACGGGGGGGGGGGCTCATTTCCTCAAATTAGTGGATACTGAAAGAGATAACCTGAAGTCTTGAAAGGGACAAGGTCTTCACGAACATCTTGGTTTCTTTAACGTGTTAACAGTGATAAGGCCACTTACAAGGTTTTTCCCAATCCGTTGAACCTTGAAGCTCCCTGGATGATACCCATGGTGGGAGGGAAGGGGGGGAGGGGGGAGAAAAATCGTCAGAGAGAAGCCACGGCCAGGACATCGCTGGCTGGTCTCCAGGTGAAAACAAAAAAGTGGACGGCGGGGTTTAAGTGCCGATATTGAAGAAAGGGAGGAATGAAGGAGGGGAGAGAAGTTTTTTTTTTTTAAAAAACCGGTTCTTGCTGCGAGCGTGAGACTTTGCGGACTACACCTCGCCTGACGATGGGCTTTGCGTTGTTCAATCTAGGGGAGGGCGGGAGCCCAAGCCACACGCCTCCTCAGAAAGGCGGTCCCTCCGTCTCTCGGTGGAGAACAGCAGACCCTGCCGTCTGAAGACTGGATGAGACTCCGGTCATGGGACAGAACAGAGGGGGAGGGGCGTTACGTAGCATTTGGGGACACAGTATGAATTTAGCAGTCCTGCTGTCTGAGGACTGGATGAGACTCCGGTCGGTCATGGGACAGAACAGAGGGAGTGGGGCGTTAGGTAGCATTTGGGGACACAGTATGAATTTAGCAGTTTTCGGAATATTTTGCTCGTGTGTGCGTGCCTGTGTGCGTGCATGTGTGCGTGTATGTGTGTGTGTGTGGGGGGGTTTCTCTCCAGAGACCTAACTTCACTGTGACATCTCGTGTGCCCAATGGTTGTCATTTCAGCTTCTGGATGTCCGTGATAGAAATATTGTTTACAAAAAATAGATCATCTCTTTTTTTTTTTTTCTTAAATTTTTTTTTTCTTTAGAAAGATCTTGTCTCTAAATAGTAAGTTAAGGTTGCTTCTATGAAACCGGTGCACCTTGTCTTGTGTCTATGAGCATTAAAAAGTTCAAATACGGATGAGGCTGTGGATAGGAAGGAAAGAAAAGTGTGTGTGTGAGTGTGCGTGCATGTGTGTGTGTGTGCGTGTGTGGCTGGGCTGCACTTCTTTCCCTCCAGATAACGATCATGGGTCAGTGGGCGATGTGTGTGAGTCACCGGTCATGCTCCCACAGTGTCCAAGTCGGACCAGAAGTGGTGGGGGGGTGTGCTTATGACCTATGTCAGATGCAGAAATCAAGGCATGAAGATGCTTTTTTTTTTTTGTATTTTTTTTTTTTCTGACATCCCACCGAAGTGTTTGCTCTTCTGTCTTAAATTCTAGAGAACAGAAAGGAGTCAACATCAGGTAAAAAAAAAACAACAGAGGACACTGCATGCTGCCATGGTCGCAAGCCTCAGAAACGGAATCTGGGTAAGTCTCGGTAGAGCGGCATCTTAAGCAAATATATTGTATAGTCACATACAAGGTTTGAAAGGGGATTCAAGAGTGTCAACACCACAGTGGGGGGGTTGGTGGTGGTGGTTGATGGTGGGGGGGGTGAGAGGGGCGGTCCAATGGTTTGACTTTGGAGGAACAAATAAACCTGAGATGTCCAAGCTTTCCGTGGAGTTGCCCGGCCTAGAAACCCACCCCAGGAGACGTAGAGCCCGCCGTTAGCGATCGGGACGTCAGACTGGACGTGGCCGCGGAGTTCCCCTGCACGATGGGCAGACGGATCTAGTCCGAAGGCGTAACAACAGCAACAGCCACAACAACAAAAATACGCTGTACCTCGGAGTTACTCACGCACCAGAAACCACCTGCTCCTGAGGGGTCTTCCCAAGGTGGATGCTGGGATGTCCACGTGGGGGAGCTATCGTCTACGTTAAAGACGGCAGGTGGGCACCCACTTGCCTGACCTGTCCCACCCACCCAGGAGAAGCCTGTCTCGTAAAAGGAAGCCCATCACCTAGAGAGCCGAAAAGCCTTTGCTTAAGACACTGAAACAAAAAAAGAAGAAGGAGGAGGATGGAGGGCGTGACCTCGTTCTGAACTATTATCAACACTGCTGGCTGAGAGAGAGAGGGGTCTCCCAGAATGCTTTGTTTGTTCTTTTAAACTGACACAACCAACCTAGGATAATAAAGAGACACAGTTTGGGATGATGGTATGTGTTCACGCCCTCTTTGCTCAAGGCATAAATATTTAGACAACACTCGTCCCTTTTGGTTAAAAAGGAAGAGAACACACACACACACACACACACACACACACACACACACAAAAGAGATGACCGTCTCACCTACGCGTCCCGTGTTAAATGTGTCTGTAGCTGAAAAATGTATGTATGTGTATGTGTTTTATATCCACATGGGCGTGGACACTTGCGTGTGTAGAAACATATACACATACATCCTCATATACATGTGTATGTTTGTTTATACATATATATATGCTGAAAAAACCCACATATATATACAATTGCGTATGTGTGTGTGTGTGTGTGTGTCTGTGTTGTGTACAGGTATAAAAACTGGACAGGCAGAGTAATATTCCACTCAGTGTTTCAAGGAAGTCTTTGGAAAAAAAAAAAAGAAAAAGAAGAAAAAGGAAAATCAAGTCCAGTCACTCAGTTGACATAGTACAGCCAGTACACCAAGTTGAAGAGAGAGAAGGTAAAGGGAAACACGATCCTGGACCACCTGTCTATGGCATTCACGTCGGTGAGATCGGGGATTTTGATCTTGAGCTGCGAAGACCTCCTTCGTAGGTGGGTCTTCTTGTGTGGCAGGCCCCCCCTGTCCCCCAGGTGCCGCCCGTGCCCTTCCCTGGGCATGCTCTGTTTCCTGTACTGGATCCCTGAGTTGTCAAAGGAGATCGCTGAGTTCCTGGTGTCACTGACACTGCCGGCCACCTCGTTCATCTCGTTGTGAACCTCCAGGGACGTGAGCAAGATGTTTCCGTGGGCGTCCACCTGAGCGGGGAGGAAACGAGAGAGATGGTCAGCCAGCTGGCCCCCCTGCCTGCCTGCCTGCGGGCCACCCCGTCTTAATTCCCATGCGCGGACCCGGGATGGCTACTGGTGTGGTCATTTGTTACAGCGCCGATGAAAACCATGACAGGAGGAGAGAAGATGAAAAAGATTTCAGAGGGGGGGAAAAATAATCTTTTGATTTACAGTTTTCACTTAAAACGGGAACCCAAATGTAGAAAATGTCTACCAGAACTATGAAAAGGTTTTTGTTTTTTTTTTTTCTTCTAAAAGAATTAGAGAGGGTTATTCAGATCTGTTACATTTGAGAAACCAAACATTTTCAATAATGACTGTTGACCCTTGGACAACATGGGGGTGGGGTGGGGGGAGGGAGGTTAGCCATGCGATTAAAAATTTATGTATAGCTCAAATAGGCAATTGTGAATCAAAAATAATTGATTTTGCCACTAAAGGAAGATGGCCCCACTTTGGGAAAATGTTGTTTCCCCCCGTGGAGTGAAACAGCATTTTCACACCTCAGAGCTTCGTGCGTTCTGGTAGCCACACATTCTGTTGTTTTCCCAGGAAACTGGGAAGCTCAGCCCCCTCTGGCTTCCCCAATGTTTCGTTTTACGTAAAACTCAGTGACTTGCAGGAGGAGACCTGTCCGGGTTACGATTGGCCCACGCCCGCAACACCTACCCCAGTGTCACACAAGGAACTCTGCTGTGGGTGAGCCCCGGGGGGGGTCTGGGTGGGGTCCACGAATGGCGGGGCGGGGTGGGCTGGGTGGTCAAGATGGTGGTGGTGGTGGTGGGGGGCCTACCCTGTTGCCTTCACTCTTCGAACGGTCGTTCTTGGCCTTGGCTGTCTTCTCCGCCAGCTTCTTCTGCCGTTGGGGGCCTCTTCCGAAGAAGATGTAGTTGACGAAGGCGTACTCCAGGAGGGCCAGGAACACGAAGACGAAGCAGCCCATGAGGTACATGTCGATGGCTTTGACGTAGGGGATTTTGGGCAACGTCTCCCGAAGGTGAGTGTTGATGGTGGTCATCGTCAGCACGGTCGTGATCCCTGTGAGGGAAACCGACGGGTGAGAAACCAAAGCGCCCCCCCCCCCCGCCCCCGCCACGCTCTTCCTCAACACTCCACCCCCTTTGTGTGTGTGTGGGGGGCGTTCTCAAACAGCGCGATGCTGTGCTCGGACAGAACGGCTGGGCTGCCACGGTGACACTCAGACCGCGACAGAGGCGATGACGCATCGACTCCGGGTCGTCAGGGAGCTGATGTCTCGACTCCCGGGCGGGCCCCAGGCAGCCGGCCCAGCTGGGTCACACAGACAGGACGGACCGGAGTTGGAGGGAGGGAGAGCTCCCAGCGCAGACCCCCCCACACACTCGGGGCGCCAGAGGAGACGGGACCCTTCGTGAAAGTTGGAAGGAATAAAACGCCGAGTGTCTCAGGACCAGACGCTTCCGGGAGGAAGAACAGATCTCTGGAAGAGTCTTAGCATCTAAGAATGTACCTAAGGCCGTGGGCGGGGCTCAGCCAGCCTGTCCGTGGTCGGGAGGAAACCACTCTTACAACAAGGCGTGAGGAGGTGAGGGGAAGAGAAAAGGGTGTTTCAAACAGCAAGGACCTGATCTGGCACTGAGCCCCAAGAGCAGCCGTAGCGAGTGGAGTGACTCCCTTGAGGACAGATGATCACACAGAGCTGCCCCTCACCCCCACCCCCACTCTGCCTGGCTCATAAGACAGAGTGGACATAAGCTGCCCGGGACACGCTCGCTGGACTCCGCGGCTCAGGGTGTTAATTGAACTCTCAGTGCTCCGTGCACCCAGACAGACGCACCTGCCTCAAGCGATGGTGATGTCTCTACCTCCTGGGTTAGAGATCTAATCTCGAATCTACCGGTGTAAGTCACATCTCTGGGCGTGGCAACCAGACATCGACTGGGCACACTGTCCCCTGGGGAAAAGTGTCTTAATCAACCTGACATCTTGGGAAAAGATGGCAAACAGCCACAGGAAGAAAGGAGGGAGGGGGTAATGGGACCCCCGAATTCTCAGACTTCTCTGGAAGCAAACTTACCAGCAAGTGTGTTCATTTGTTTCTGTCAGCTTTAAGTATATAGTACAGTGTCCTTGATCACTCCACTTGCAGGAATTAAATTCAATCCGGTCCTCCACAAAGAAGGGAGGGGCTGAAGAGTGGTTTGTCAGCTCTGTGCTTGCCTAAAATGTATCTGAATGTTTTGTTTCGTCCATGAGGTTTTGTAATCACCAGCCAAACGGAGGATAATAATCTCTCTGAGAATGTAAGCCTTCTCTTGATGATCCCTATATATTTAGACATAATATTGGAACCTATACTATTTATTGTCATTGTCAAATAATCGGTGGCCGGAAAAGATCACCGGAGCTCTTGGAAAATTGGTTGGAATCTCGTCACATATTTTAATGCTCGTTAAATTGTGTCACTGCCATTCTATGTTATCCTAGTTGACTCTTTCTCCTGACTTAAGAAGAAGAAGAAGAAGAAGAAGAACACACAATTTAGCATGTCTTCTTTGTGGACCATGTTAGAATCGTTCTGAACAGGAGACGTTAATCCTCCCGCGCTTAAAAAACAAAAAAAAACGAGCGTCAGAAATAGTTTCTTCATGCAGATGTTCGGCAAGCCCAGTTTTCTCTCCTGTGGGCGTGAAAATTCCCACTTGAGCCCGATGATTGAATTAACCCACATCAAAGCAACCGTGTGTGAAATGAGGGTTTCGAAGATAAGAGAGGGACGCCGAGGGGGCAGAGCCTGGTGTCAGGACGTCCAAACAAGACCATTGTGGAACCATCGCCTTTGAACCCTCGGCCGCTGGAAGGCCGTGCGGACACCACGCGAGAACGGCACGTACCGAGGGCGACTCGGGCCGCCGAGGCGTCGTAGTTGATCCAGAAGGACACCCAGGAGAGGATGGTGATGAGGATCGAGGGCATGTACGTCTGCAGGATGAAGTAGCCGATGTTCCTCTTCAGCCGGAAACTCAGAGAGAGCCGAGGGTAGGCACCTGCGGAGACAGAGCGTGGGGGGGGGGACGGGTGGTGGACAGGAGGTGGCTGTGACCAGCCTCCGGGGCTCAGCGGCGGGCACCTGAGACGCCTGGGAACCCGGGGCTGGTGTACAACTGTGCCGCTTGCTTCTCTGCCAGCCCGCCCAGCGCCAGCAGTGTTGGTGGAGGGGGTCGGGGTGGGTGAGGCGTTTTCGGTTTGTTTCTACGGGAACGATGACAACAGTCGGCCGAGGCTGGGGGGGGGGGGTGCTGCTCCCTGGAGAACCACCCCCGGCAGACGTCAGAACACAGATAAAGCCCCGTATTTATTTTTTCGGTCAATCGCTGTCCCTGTCCCTTCTCCATGTGCAGAGGGGAGACTTGGCTCACGGCTTTACTGAGCAAAACGGCTTTTACCCGTCGTCCCTTCTTGGCCCCATCTAGAGGGGACCCTACGTACAGGTGCGGAGTCACTGGCCCTAGAGGGCCTGGGGTGGCGTGTGTGTGTGGGGGCACTCTAAGGGCCGGAGAGGCAGAGAAGCAATGTCACAGAAGCCAGTGGTCCCGCTGACGGGGCTCGCACGGCCTCGGAGAAGCCAGCGCCTGGTTTGTTTTCTGGCCTGCAAGTCCCAGAATTTAATGTTAAGGAAAGAAAGGTACCAGGCTCTTTATGGATGCGTTTCGTCAAGACATCCTACGGGGCGAAATCAACTTCAAGTCAACAAAGTCTTAGGCGTTTGCCATGGGCCCCGCGCATCCCTTGTCTTGTAACCCCAGCTGCGGGGAAGGTGACTGGACAAAGAAGAGAAATAAGGAGAGATTCTCTCACTCTTCGGGGCTCCTCTCCGTGTCAGAGACAGACCCACGCAGAACTGACCCTCTCCGGGCTGGACAGACAGAAACACTCTAGGGCAGTGGTCCCCAACCTTTTTTTGGGCCACGGACCGGTTTAATGTCAGAAAATATTTTCACGGACTGGCCTTTAGGGTGGGACGGATAAGTGTATCACGTGACTGAGACAGGCGTCAAGAGTGAGTCTTAGACGGATGTCACAGAGGGAGTCTGGTCATTTTTTAAAAATAAAACATTGTTCAGACTTAAATATAAATAAAACAGAAATAATGTAAGTTATTTATTCTTTCTCTGTAGACCGGTACCAAATGGCCCACGGACCGGTACCGGTCCACAGCCCGGGGGTTGGGGACCACTGCTCTAGAGCACGAGCTTTGGTGATGTTGTAGAGATTTGATGCCAGCTGACCTGCGATACCCCCTTGGGTGAATAAAAGATTCTTTTCGGGGAGGGAAGCAGAAGAATCTTCAAGGTGAAGGACCCGCTCTGGCCAGATAGCTCGGTTAGACCACCGTCCCCAAAGCACAGAGGTTGCCAGTTCGATCCCCGATCAGGGCACATACAGGAAGAGATTGATGTTCCTGCCTCTCTCTCTCGCTCACTAAAATCAATAAACAAACATTAAAAAAAAATGGGTGAAGGACCCAGCGGGACCAACAGAAGAGAAGCCTTTCATGATGCCAGGGAGAGAGAGAGAGAGAGAGAGAGAGAGAGAGAGGGAGAGAGAGGGAGAGAGAGAGAGAGAGAGGGAGAGAGAGAGAGGGAGAGAGAGAGAGAGAGAGAGAGAGGGACCTCCGCGGTGATGTCAGGACTGGCTCTACAGCAGAGCTTCTCGCCCTGGGAGGTGCACCTCACAGCACGTAGGAAAGGAAAGCCTTTCTGTTGCTTTCTCAAAGTCCGGACCTTGGCAGGACTAATGCCACAGTCGATGCCGTGTCCAAGGAGTGGGGGAGAAGCTCCCCCGTGACCATTGCTAACGGCTCATCGTGGAGAGGGGACACGTGGGTGAGTCAGCGGTACCAGGACCCCCCCCCCCCTTACAGAAGAGCCGCAGAGGCTGAGCCACGGCGGTGGCGGAGAGGGACAGACGCCCTCCGGCCCCTGGGCCGGTGCAGATGTGGTCCAGCGCCCCCGGCAGATGCTGAGCCCGCAGACGGGAGAGAGCGTCCCTGAAGCCCAAGTCCCCGGCACCGTCTCCAGCTCAGGACGTCCTTGGCAGAGCTATCCATGGAAAGACGCTGATCTCTCTCTCTCCCCGCTCTTTCTCCCCAGATGCACGAGGCATGGCGGCCAACAGCACGGCTTTGTCTGGGGCTTCTCCTCCAGCCCCAACTCACGTCGCTCCCTGAGGCCTTCCTCGGGTGGAGCAGCTCGGAAAAATGTGGGCCCCGAGTGTCACGTCGCCTTTGTGGGGCACTAAAGAGCCACGTGCCAATGTGCCGACCGGTAAGTAAGGGGCTGATGTTTTAGCCACAGCAGAGCTGACCCCATAGACACGCGCCTGCTGCCCCCCCCTCCCCGCCCGTTCAAAACAGCCCACTGGCGCCTGACCAGGCGGTGGCACAGTGGATAGAGCGTCGGACTGGGACGCGGAGGATCCGGGTTCGAAACCCCCGAGGTCGCCAGCTTGAGCGTGGGCTCATCTGGTTTGAGCAAAAAGCTCACCAGCTTGGACCGAAGGTCGCTGGCTTGAGCAAGGGATCACTCGCTCTGCTGTAGCCCCCCTACCCCATGAAAGCACATATGAGAAAGCAATCAATGAACAAGTAAGGTGTCACAATGAAGAACTGATGCTTCTCCTCTCTCTCCCTTCCTGTCTGTGTGTCCCTATCTGTCCCTCTCTCTGTCTCTGTCACAAAAAAAAAAAAATAAATAAAATAAAAAAGACAGCCTACCGGGGGGCAGCTCCCCCAGCAATGCCTCAGAAGCTTTGTGACCCCTCCACTCAGTTCTGGGGGTCTTCATTGCTTGCGCCCGCCGCACTCATTTCTAATCTATGTTTGTATTCTGGAATACAAGCGGGAAACTCAAAATAAAGAGTCACTAGTCTTTCTCACTCTCGTTCACGGCCACCTTAGTTATTTCCACGTTCAAAACCAGAAATACACCAAGGGCAAGAGATATAGACGATAGCAAAAAGAAAAAGAGGAAGAACAAAGCTGGATCTAAATTATATATATATAGATATGTCTTTTCTTTTCACAGGTTGCCTCAACTGGGCATGGACTCTCTTCCTGATCCCTCCTCAGGGAAAACCAGAAGGTTGTCACACGACGCCAGAGCCAACGGCCAGGGTGTGGGAAACACCACGGTCACTGTCACGATGCATTCGGGATGTCCTCTTGAGTAGCTGACTATCCCCTCAGAGCCTTCATTTCCTCAGGGGTCAAACCAGGGCAGGACTATCACGAGGGAAAGAAGAAAAACAACCCAACAACCGATAGGTGACCGAGCGTCATCAGAATCCTACGCTGCAACTCTGCCACACCAAGAAAATGACGAGACAGCTGACAGGACGGGAGGAACTCTGTGCGGGTCGTGGACCTGATACGGAACTGGTATCTAGACTACACAAAGGAGGTTTAAAACAACAACACACAAGCAAGGCAAATTCCAAGAAAATGGGCGTAGGCTTTGAAGAGACATATCTCCCAAAGGAGACAAGATGGGTGGTCCGTCCAATAGGCCCGTGAAAAGATGTTTTCAAGGTCACTGCGCGGGGGCTGCGGGGGGGGGGTGCACACCATCACCACAGCGAGAGACCACGTCACACCCACTAAGTCGACCGCCCTGGAGAAGAGAGACACAATAGCAAGCGTCAGTGAGGATGCGTTCAAACCATGGGGAAACCCGTCTGGCAGTTCCTCGGAAGTTAAACGCAGTTATCACATGGCCAGCTGTTCTGATCCCAAGTACAGGCCTAAGGGAAATGAAAAAAGAACACCCACAGAAGAAAAAAACAACTTCTACAGGCGGTCACTGCGCCGTATTCCTAAGAGCCGAAAGCTGGACACAGAACTCACGAACGGTGTAACAGGACATGGTCTATTTATACCAGAGGTCGGGAACCTGTGGCTCGTGAGCCAGATGCGGCTCTTCGGATGGCTGCATCTGGCTCACAAATCTTTAATAAAAAAAATAATAATGAAAATATAAAACATTCTCATGTATGACAATCCATTCATTTCCTACCGCTCATGTTCATGGTTGCAGGTGGCTGGAGCCAATCACAGCCATCCTCCGGGACACCGCCAATTTTTTACTGGATAATGCGTAAGGTACAGGGGTCGTTGTATGGCTCTCACGGAATTACATTTTAAAATATGCGGCGTTCATGGCTCTCTCAGCCCGAAAAGGTTCCCGACCCCTGATTTATACTGTGGCTATTACACAGCAATGAAAAAGGACGAGGTGTTCGTGGATCCACGCTGCAGCATGGATGGGCCTTGAAAGCATCACGCTAAGTGGAAGAAGCCAGTCACGAGGGACCCTAGATTAGCTGATGCCATTTACAGGAAATGTACAGAAGAGGCTGACCCATAGGAACCGGCAAGTGGCGGTGGTCATGGGCACTGAAGTCAGAGGCGGAGGGCGCAGAGGGCAGGGCTGTGGGCAAGCTTCTGCCCTTGCCATCGTTGTTTAAGCCGTAATGCCAGGAGGAAGCGGCGGTGGAGGTCCCTGCCTTGCGGGCGGGCCCAGAGCAGGCCCCCACCCGGAGCCTGTGGTCTTTATAGCACTGCACATGTTCGGCACTCTGGTCTAACCTTAGTGACGGCCCGGAGAGCCCTGGGCCAGCATATGGAGAAGGCACCACCCCGCGTTGCAAAAGACACACAGTCGCCACGGAATAGAAACATCAGCAAGAGAACAGACAGTTGGAACAGCAGTGATAATGAAACCCAGCCGGGGCAGGGTGGGCGGGGCGCGGCCCCCACACGTGTGACCGTTAGGAGCCAATGAGCGGGTCTCAAGGTCCGAATGTGGGCGGGGCAGGGCGGGGCAGGGCGGGGCGCCCCCCCCCCCCCCCCCCCCCCCCCCCGTTCCTGGGCCTCCAGGGCGGACCAGCGACCCAGAAACAGGGAGAAAGAAGGTCTTTCACTCCCGGGAGAACAGCACCCACATCCTCAGGTTCTCTCTCCTGCCTCCGAGGCCACGGGCACCCAGAACCGGCGTCGCCTAGGTTACCAGCCACAGGTGGACCGGGATCACCCCTCGGTCTTGCGACTTCTCAAGAACCAGCCCCAGGGAGCCCCGCGCGTCAGGCCATGCGACCCCTGTGCCCATCCACGCTGACGGATCCCCCTTTGGAGACGAGAGAAAAGGGGGCCCCCTAACACGATGAATTACTTATAGAAGACGGCACCGCTGTGCCATGACGCAGCGCGGAGTCGCCGCTCGTGGGGGGTGTTTCTCCGGGAGAACTGTCGCGGCCCAGGCGGCCAGCGTCCCCGGGGATGGGGACGGGGACGGGGACGGGGACGGGGACGGGGATGGGGAGGGGTGTGGGGGACAGGACCCGGGACTCACCTGTGGCAAAGACGACGTTCCTGGAGACCAGGCGGTGCTCCACGATGGAGAACTGAGGGAGCTCGATCCTCTCCACGCCGGTGACGGCCTTGTCTCCGCCGCGCCAGTAAAACTCGATGTCATCGGTGGTGTAGCCATCTGCCGGGAGAGAGGAGCACAGGGACATGGTGGAGATGACGCCCTGTCTTCTCTACGGGCGCGCGAGGCCCAAGCCACTGTCACTGGGGTGGGGTCACAGAGGGAAGAGTCACCCATAGTTCCGGTTGGTTTGTTCTATGCCTTGTTCTGGAGACGTGTCTTCCAAAGACCTAACTTTCAAATACCCGTGGGTGACCTCAGTCCTCGGCTTAGGAGTTGTATTGGATGTCACTCGTGTGTGGCATCTAACGATCAACATAAACTAACCCACACGATAGGAACAGACCCCTTGATCACGGAGAACGGACTGACAGCTGTCAGAGGGGAGGGGGAGTTGGGACAGGGGCCGGGTGGAAACGAGGAAGGGGATTAAACAAAGAAAAATAAACCGGACAGACACCGACGACAGTGTGGGGACTACAGGGAGGAGAGGGGGTGGGGACGGTGGGGGAGGGGGGAGGGGGGATGGATGGTGATGGAGGGAGACTTGATGTGGGAGGGGTGAGCACACCATGCGATGTACAGATGCTGTTACAGAACCGTGCACCTAAAGCCTGCCTGGTGTTATTAACCAATGTCACATCAATAAAGTCAATAATAACACACACGCGCACTTCATGTAGAACAAGCTGGTGTTGACAGCGTGAAAACCAGGGAGGCTGAGTGCTCTGACCAGAGACCAGCTCACACTCACCTGACCATAGAGCCGGCCCCCCGCCCCCCGCCCCGGGGAGGGGGGGAGCCACGCTGAAATAAATGGACAGTCCTGAATAAGACCGCTGTCAGGCAAGATGAGAACGCAAGCCTGAGGCATTCTGGGAAGGGCAGTTCTTCCCCAAAACTGATGGAAACGTTAAAAGACACTTGAGGCTGAATTGAACCGATCAACATTTGGTCCCATTAGAAACTGTCAGAGCAAAAAAAGCAGTCACGCTCGGTGTTTCCGCATGGGCACATGGCGGAGGGGGGGGCTACGGGGTTTGTCTGCCCTCCTGAGAGATGTCGGGGCGCCCTGGGCCCTCAGAGATTTGCCCAGAGGTTCTCGCTAGGGGTTGGCCGTTAGCCAGATTGCAGCTCCAAACCCAGCCTGTATCCAGGGCTTCTAGAGAATGAGCAAAGGGGACAATCAAGCCTGATGTCACTTGTAACACCCAGGAGTCTTCCAGGAGATGAGGTCAACTTTGCCAGTCAAGCAGACGACAGTTCACACCTGGAGAAAAATACCCGATCCAATGCAACAGACTCCTTGATTTGAACATCGACTACTGAACAGAAGGCAGACGGACACCCAGTATTTGATGGTTGACAAATAAACCGAAGCGATGTGGTTACGGCTCTCTGTGGCTAACGCCCCCCCCCCCCCCCCCGCCCACCCCTGGATCCCGGGGGTTACCACTTCGTCTCCTACCTTCCCTCTCTGACTTTCTCCAATCCCATTGTCACCTGGCTGGCAGGGCATTAATTAACCCAGGGGTCCCCAAACTACGGCCCGCGGGCCGCATGCGGCCCCCTGAGGCCATTTATCCGGCCCCCACCGCACTTCCGGAAGGGGCACCTCTTTCATTGGTGGTCAGTGAGAGGAGCACATTGACCATCTCATTAGCCAAAAGCAGGCCCATAGTTCCCATTGAAATACTGGTTTGTTGATTTTAATTTACTTGTTCTTTATTTTAAATACTGTATTTGTTCCTGTTTTGTGTTTTTACTTTATAATAAGATATGTGCAGTGTGCATAGGAATTTGTTCATAGTTTTTTTTATAGTCTGGCCCTCCAATGGTCTGAGGGACAGTGAACTGGCCTCCTGTGTAAAAAGTTTGGGGACCCCTGAATTAACCAAATAGACACGTTCCCCAAGCCACGCCTCCTCGGGGGGCGTAACACCTGCAAATGTTTCCCAATGCAATTAGCAAAGCAAGTCCAAACTTCTTCTGAGGACCCCAAGGATCTGTCCCAGGGCTGGCCCCTGTGGACATCCAATTTCTCTCCCTGGTTCACCCAGCCCAGCCCCCGTCCCTGGGCCTCTGCAGCTCGAACCGGCGTGCTGTGCCCAGGGTGTGTGCGCCCTCGGCGGGGACACCCTTCCAGGTATTCTTGGGGCTCCCTCTCCCCGCTCTTTGCACCTTGACCGTACAGAAAACCTTTTGCGAATGTCTGCAGTCAAGTCATCAGAACATTGGGAGGGTTCCTCCTTCTGCTCAAGTGCTTTAAGCACGGACTCTTCATGGCTGGGGGTGGAGTGAGGCGGAGGGTGGGGGTGGCTCACACACGCTGAGGAAATAAATCTCTGTCACCACAGACCTTCTTGCCCGTCTGTCCGCCACCTCGGTGCAAACATGGCAGTCACAGAATTGATTTCCTTCCAGCCTAACTGGTCACCTTGGAAAGGGAGCTGCATCCTCAGACCCCAGCTCCGCCTTCCTGAAACTCCTCCTCACCCCTCCCTGGGGGTTGTCCCCTCAGGGTCACACAGAAGCCACTTAAATTCCTAGGGTGGCCCCCCCTCCCCACCACAGGGCAGGGTGCGTCTTCCCCAGGAGCCTCTGTCCCGCTGCCAGCACCTAAATGCCCCCGAGGATTCCATCAACACCTTGCAGGCTGGGCGTGACTTCATGTCCCTCCCCTGGTCTCAGACACCCGGGATGTAGGGGAGATGTAAGAACAGAAGCCGGGATGCTCCACCTGGGATCCGAGCGCTGGCCTGTCCCCTAGGACAACCTCCCCAAGGGGTCATCCACAGAGACGCTCACGTCTCGCCCCGAAAGCATCAGGCCACAGGGCGAAGTCCGTCACTCACTGTCCACACATACACACACACAAAAAAGTCAACAGAAATACCGACAAGCCTACATCCAATTGAGACTAAATAATAAAGCGCTCCATGACAGGTCGGGGCTCCTGAGGAGAGCAGGGACGCCCAGAGCCACCGGAGAGGAAGATCAGGTTGCGCAGGTGGGATATGTGTCTGTTAGACGTCACGGGATGCAGCCCCGGGTCCTCCCCGCACACAGAGGGTCTGGACGCTGGACCGCCAACAAGGCAGAGGCGGACTCTCCAAATGGGAGGAAATTGTCAAGATGCGCAGAGAGCTCGCTGGGTGGGCTGAGCTCCTCGTGGGGAACGTGCTTCACCCCAACTGCCCAGGGTCCCCGGGATACGGCCACTCACACAGAAGGAAGCATGTTGTGACCAAACTGTCCTGCTGTCTGCTCTCTGCTCACCTGGCGGCCCGAGGTGGGGGGAGGGGCATTTATTTTATTTTTTTATACGCTGCTCAGAAAAACCAGGGGATCGGGGACGTGCAGACACTCCAGGACTTTCAGCCTTGTGTCGAGTGCCTTTCCACCAATGAAATAAAAGTGGGTTTTGCATTCCATTTGCATAATTGAACAACTTTCTCTGACTTGTCATTTGCTTTTCTGGTGGTCTTGTTTAATTAAAAAAAATCAGATGCTTCTTTTTTTTTTACTGCTTCATATTCATTTTGAAATACCTCCCCCCCTAATTTTTGTGAGCAGTATATCCGACATAGCAAACAGACTCTCTTCGTCAGAGTAGAGTGGAGAATTCTGATACCTCTCTCTGTCAATCTCTGTCAACCTCTGTCTCTGTCTCTCCGTATATCTCTTTGTGTCTCTGCCTGTCTCTGTCTCTGTATCTGTCTACCTCTGTGTGCCTTTCTCATCTCTCTCTCTCTGTCTGCCTCTGTCTCTACCTCTCTTCTCTTTTTCTGTCTCTGTATCTCTGTCTTTCTCTGCCTCTGTCTCTGTCTCTCTCTCTGTATCTCTCTCTCTCTCTGTCTGCCTCTGCCTCTGTCTCTCTCTCTGTATCTCTCTCTCTCTCTCTCTGCCTCTGTCTCTACCTCTCTTTTTCTGGCTCTGTATCTCTGTCTTTCTCTGCCTCTGTCTCTGTCTTTCTCTCTGTATCTCTCTCTCTCTCTCTGTCTGTCTCTGTCTCTCTCTCTCTCTCTCTGTCTGCCTCTGTCTCTGTCTCTGTCTCTGCCTCTCTCTCTCTCTTTCTCTGTCTCTCTCTCTCTGTCTGTCTCTTTCTCCACCTCTCTCTCTCTCCCTCACAGCAGTGGAATCTGCAGAGCAGAAGATGGAACCCCGGACCTCTCAGGCAGTTAGAAACGACACACGCCGGGGCAGAAACACCCGCGAATGCCCAGATGGCTTCACACACACACACACACACACACACACACACACACACACGGAGGACGGCCGAGCCGCCCAGGTACGCACAGCTCTCGATCTCCAGCGTGCAGTTCTGCTCGTCCAAGGGGTACCTCCTCAGGTCCATCATGCAGGCCGCGGTGGTGGTGATCCTGCAACCCAGAGAGAGGCCAACGTGAGGGGCGGGGTGGGGCGGGAAGCCAGGTGGGACCACTGCCGCTGCCGGGTGGGTGGGTGAGCAGGGCGCCGCCCCCGGGTGTCACACGGAGCAGGACCCCCTTCCTCACATCAGACCCACTGAAGCGTTAACTGGCCGCGGGCACCCAGTGTGTTCTCAGTGTCCTGCGGGCCAGCTCCATCAAGAAAAGCAAACGCAAAAACTCGAAACCCCAGGAGATTTGCCCACGACGTCTTGTCGACGTTGGATCGTCCAGGCGGAGGAAGGGGTTTCTCAGGAAGTTCCTACCTTGGGTCCTCGGACCTTTCATAGCACAAAGAAAACGTATGCGTGGTCACAAGCACGGTCTAGATGAGGATCGAATTCTACTGAAGAGAGCATCGTCCTGCTACGCTACGGTTGTGGGTTCAATCCCCCCCTCCGCCCCCAATCAGGGCACACACAGGAGTCAACCAATGAATGAATGAATGGGTGGAACAGGGAATCGATGTTTCTCTCTCTCTTTCTCTCCCTTTCTCTCTCCCTCTAAACTCAATCAATTGATCACCAATCAATCCACCAGGAATAGAGCTCAACCGGCATGTCATGCTTTGGAAGCTGGTGACGCCATCTTCAAGTTGCAAGAAAGGCAGGGATGATGCAGAGGTGACGGTGAGGAAGCATGGGTGGCCGTGGCCGGACCACCGTGAAGGGTGTGTACTCCCCGTCTCCGGGCTCAGCATTCTCCTAGCTTATGCCCAAGTCTGCAGCTGGTAGCCCGGCCTGTGCCCATTCAGGGATGGCTTCTAAAATCAGAATGTCTTCTGTTGACATCCCTGGAGCTTACCCCAAATTCCCAACCACCTTCCAGGTCCCACTGATCTTGAGACCCAGCATCCGGCCCTCTCTAGACGGCCTCCCACATGAACGTTCACAACTGCCCCCCAGCAGTGGGAGGAAGTCCTGCTCCTATCGGCAGAGCCTAACCCAGCGCCAGGAGAACACCGGGTGCATGCCGGTTCCGGTTCCGGTTCCGTGGGGGCTCTTCTCCTTTCAGCTCTCCCTGCAGGTGCTCAGGGAACAAGGGACGAAAGACAGGATGTCTGTCATTAGCCCCTGGCTGGGGGACGACCTATTCTTCCATGGCTGAGAAGAGCCGAGGGAAAAACACATCCATGTCATCTGGCCCATCAGGGGTCCACGCTAAAGTTTTGTCTGCAAATCGCTGGTGCTACAGACCCACCTCGAAGGGGGAAATGTGTCCTTTCCCCACTGGTCGCAACACGCACGACTATCCTTCCGAAATGTGGCCTGGAGCCGGCAACCCGAGGCCAGCCCGTATCTTCTTCCATGACTGTGTGTTTCACCCCCTTTCATACCCCTCCTCATGCCTGCTTCTCCCTGGTCAACACCACACTGCGGTCTGTGTTTACGTGGTTTCGGAGATTTGACTTTGGGTGGTGAACACATCTAAGGCAATATGCTGATGATGTATCATAGAATTGTACACTTGACACCTATATAATTTTTTTCCCCCTTAGGTGAGAGGAGGGGAGATAGTGAGGCAGACTCCTGCATTTGCCTCCACCGAGATCTACCTGGTAACCCCGTCTGGGGCCAATGCTTGAGAATCAAGCTATTTTTAGCACCTGGGGCTGACACTCAGACCAATCAAGCCACTGGCTGTAGGAGGGGAAGAGGGAGAGAGAAGAGGGAGAGAAGCAGATGGTTGCTTCTCCTGTGTGCCCTGACCAGGAACAGAACCCGGGATGTCCCTACGCCAGCCAGACCAATGCTCTATCCACTGAGCCACCAACCAGGGTCCACTTGAAACCTATATGATTTTATTTAACCAACATCACTGAAATAAACTTAATTTTTTAAGAATAACCTTTTAATAAAGAAAAACAGGGTCAACACATAGCTCTTTGATTATATTTCTTCAAAGCACCTGACTTTCTAGCCAACCAAAGAACCAGCCTCACAACTTTTCAATTCTGGTGTGTTGTACGGTAGATGGGCAGCTCAACATCTAGACAAGATGCCTACAGGGAAGAACAAGAATAAAGTTACGCTATCATTACAAATCGTTATGAAGAAGAGAAAAAAAAGACCTGTACTGGATGGAAATGTTCCAATTTTCCTACATTTTTTTTTATTTTTTTATCTGTCCACATAAACAGAGTCAATAATTGAGATGACTGGCTTTTTATTATTTTTTTAAATAAAAAAATTTCCCCAGGGTCACCTTGGGAAACCATTCCCCAAGGTCACCTCTAAAATATGTGCATGCAGACATAAGACTCAAACACATCCGGATTGTTGAGGGAAGTCACGCTTTAATGCGACACCGTGTAAAGTGCTTCCAGCCATCATCTCGAACTATGGGTTTAGGGATTTTGCTAAAACAAATGATTCTAAGTTCTACTTGAAGAAGAAATGGGCAGTGACGGGAACCAGTGGCTCACTGTTAGGGAAGCTATTTGCTACATCGTATGCCAAGGTAAATGCCGATGGATTGAGGAGCTCTGTGGAAAATACAAAAATATGAAAAAAGAAGACGGGGAATTTAGAGTGAATTCTCACGCAATACTTTTTCCTGCTGTTCCACTCAGCACTCCTCTAGATTTGGGGGGGACAGAACGATAAACAAGACAGAAAAGTTCTCTTCTGAGAGTTTCTCTTCTCACAGTGGCTTCCCTGCCACTGCCACGGACAAGACCAGAGAGTCCACCAGAATATGATACGCGTAAAAATGACAAGATAATGTCTGATGAGACAAGGTGATGTAACAAGGGAACAAGGTGACCAGAGCAGAATTGTCCTTGTGGAGGTGACAGTTCAACTGTCTGCAATTATCCAATAACCTTAGGAGGCCAAAAATGTGAATATCTACACCGAGCAAAGAGCGTGTGCAAAGGCCCTGAGACAGGGACCTCCGTGATGTTTTTGAAGAGCAGAAGGAAGGTCTATATCCTGGACTCCTGATGAGAGCGGACAAAAGTGGTAAAGAAAAAGTGAGAGAGAGAGCGAGAGAGAGAGAAGAGAGAGAAGAGAGTTCAGAAGTGCAGGAGGCAAATCCTTCGTACAGAGAGGATGCGAAGGAAGAACAGAATCTAAATGACCTGAGGACCCCTCCCCTCCTGCTTTGAAGGAGGAGGCAAATGAAAAGTAGTAGGCATGTCAGACGGTCTCTTTGTAAACGGGAAGATGATGACATTTCTGTGTTTTCTTGTTTTTAAAATCTTTTGGTGAATTTTAGAGAGAGAAAGAGAAAGGAGACAGACAGAGAGAGAGAGAGAGAGAGAGAGAGAGAGACACGTTGATTTGTTGCTCCACTTACTGATGCATTCACTGGTTGATTCTTGCATGTGCCCTGATCGGGGATTGAACCCGTGATCTTGGCCTATCAGGATGATGCTCCAACCAACTGAGCTGCCTACTCGGGCAGAGCAACGTGGCTGTGTTTTCAATCAAAGTATGAGCTGACATCATCAAGTGAGAGTGAGGAGGGGCATTTGCAGGGTAGGTGTGAGAGGGTGTCTAAAAACAGGGGCAGAATGGACGCCCTTGGGAGTGAACAGAGAGTTTGACTTGGAAGGGACTAGTGATTTTCCCCGGCTTCAGCAGGTGACATAAACAGACAGGGTATTCCCAGTGGCCCGGATAATGACAAGACCTGAAGCAGGTGTCCCAGACTTAAAGCTAATGTGCAATTTTTTATGGCTGGCGGGGGGGGGGGGGAGGGCATCATTCTTTTCGAAATGTAATTTATCAACATGTTATTTACTTCCACAAAAATAACTAGGGGACCCTGACAAAACGAGAATTTAGGGGTTAAGCCCCCTCCTGTGCTAAGTCTGTAATAAACTTACATCTTTTCTGAAGGAAAAGCTGTTTGACCAGAACCGTTGTCATAAAATATGGTTTTGGAAGAAGATGGCAGCCCGACCCATCAGAAGACTAGTTTGAATCTTCAGGAGTAAGCCCTGACGTCATTGTAACAGTCACTTCCACCTCCACGCAGGGAAGCAACAATGTGGACAATCTGAAGCAATTTTTAACAGCAAGTGGGGAGCTTGACTGTATATTTTTTCTGGCCGATTTTTGCAATAAGCTTGTCAGGGAGAGCCTGGCTTACATTGTTGGGATAAAGAGACTATTTGGTAAACTTATTACCAGTTCCAACATCCGAGAAAAAGGTCTGAAGACACACAAAAAATGCATGCTACAAAGTTTCCTCAAACAAGCAAGGTGAGACACTTAATGATGTCAGGTGACCAGCTGACTGAACAAGGGAGCTGGGGAGACAGAACAGGGACGATGACCGCCTTCTCATAAGACGGCAGAGAACTTCAGCCCAGCATCGAGGAAAACAGAAAACTGGTGACAGGAACCGGACTGGACCCGGGTGCCACTTAGGCCAAGATCTGCCCGATTCCTGAGAAGGTTCTGTCTCCGAATTTCCAAGGAGCCCAAGTTTTACTTTTTTTTTTTGGGGGGGTGCATGTCCTAGCGGAGCGTTCTCTCACATCGCGTGGTGACCTGGGCATAGGCAAGAGGGTCATTGTCCTATTCCGTCGAGCTCAAGCCGGTGTTAGCCCAAGTTCAAGCTCAAGGGGTTACTAGAATCACTCAAAAAAATAGTTCATGATTTAAAACAACCTTTGACCACCGCGCGAACACGGTCATCCTCACGGATCCATGCGCGGACTCCCCCACATTTCGGCGAGAACATGGTCATTCTCACGGATCCATGCGCGGACTCCCCCACATTTCAGCAGACACCTTTGAGCAAGGGACTGAGGATGTCCCAGAATAAGGCTGTGGTGACCGACTACAGCGCGACGACATCACGGGAAGCTCAGCGGTGGCCAGAGATCTTCATCTATCTGTGATAAAGCAAAGACCCTTCCCAGACCCCGCACTGGGCGAGAATAGGAAAGGAAGCCCAGAGGAGAAATGGTGGCTGACCTACCAGCTGGGTACCGGACACTCGGGGCAATAATGACCTACCAGCTGGGTACAGGACACTCGGGGCAATAAGCCAACCCCCTCCCCCGTCTCCAGTGGGGAGGAAAATCCAACATTCAGGTCTCAAGGAGGACACAGCTAGGAAGAAAGTCGTCTCTGTTGGGTGAAACCTTCACGAACAGCACCTTCCAAGCAGGGGACGAACAGCAAGCTCAGTGGCCCCGGCTGGGTAGCTCAGCTGGTTAGAGCATTGTCTCGATGTACCAAGGTTGCTGGTTCGATCCCCGGTCAGGGCACATTACAAGAATTAACCAGGGAATGCAGAAATAAGTGGAACAACAACAACAACAAAAAATAGATGTTTCTCTCTCTCTCTCTCTCTCTCTCTCTCTCTCAAATCAATAAAATAAAATTTTAAAAAGGCAATCTCTGTGCTCCATAAACATTCATGGGAATTTTCACCTGTAACATCCTCAAGTGGTATCAGACATCCTTCAAGCCCAGGCCTGAAAGGATACAATGTATCATTGGGGTTACACTGGCCCATCCCTGATGAGCCATGTCACCAACACAGTCCAGTGCATACAAAATAAACCAAGAGTGGGGGGGGGGGAATGTAGAGTTGGGGAGAAGGTTCACACCACTGTGAGAACTCACACTTTCATTTTGTATCGAAAAAAACATGGTTACATGTATTCTGTATCTGTGTATATGTCTGTACATATAATGCAGAATACACATATAAATGGTACTTAAGTTCACAGAGAATATGTATACAGTACGTCTGAATTTAACAAAATCATCAGTATTTTAACTAATGTGCTTTTTTTTTTTTTTTTTGGTTCCAAAATTCAAGTTACTCCAAATTCAAATTAATGAGGCCCTGGCTGGTTGGTTCAGTGGTAGAGCATCTGCCCAGTGTGTGGAAGTCTCGGGTTCAATTCCCAGTAGGGCACACAGGAGAAGTGACCATCTGCTTCTCTTCTCTTCCCCCCTTCTCTCCTCTCTCTCTGTCTCAATTTCCCTCCCGCAGCCATGGTTCAACTGATTTGACCATGTTGGCCCTAGGCGCTGAGAATAGCTGCATAGAGCCGTTGCCTCAAGCACTAAAAATAGCACAGTTGCAAGCATCGGCCCCAGATGGGCAAAGCATCAGCCCCAGATGGGGGTCAGCAGGTGGATCCCAGTCGGGGCCTATATGGGAGTCTATCTATCTCCCTTTCTCACTTAAATAAAAATATTTTTCCTTACATTCAAATTAATCTCTATGGCTAGGTGTGTTTTGAAATCTCAAGGCAGAGATTTTTGGATGAGCTGGTTCTGAAAGGAAGCAGATGGCAAGAGTTAGCTGCTGAGCATGTGTGGAATGTGGTGGTCCGGTGCTTAGATGTTTTCTTTCTGACAACCTGTCCGGGTCCACCTAGATCTGAAGGCTTGTTTCAAAAACATGAGGTTCCATTAAAAGTGTACATTGAGATGAAATTTGAATAAAAACTGCAACATAGGTTAGAAACCCCTTTACCGGTCTGAGGGGCTGTTGGAGAAATATGATGTAGATTTGACTAGAGACAAAATGTAAGGGTATTGTACACAGTCTGCTGTTGAAAGCTTCCCAAAGCTTATTACATTACCGTTTAACTGTGATATACAAATATGCCGGCAGTATTCGGTTAAGGATAGGGTCTGATTCTGTTGGTTTTTCTTGTTCTTCCCTGTTTTGTAATGTCAAATCCCCGATACTTTAAAAGGGAGTTTGGAAATCTCCCACAGTTCTGTCACCCGTATGATATCATTCTGTCTAGGATGATCTCAAAGGTTTATGGGCCCCCACATTCATAAGCTGAAATCCTAGTCCCTAAAGATGGTGGTATTAGGAAGTGGTGGACTTAGGTCAGGAGAGTGGAGCCCTCACAAATGGGACTAGTGCCCTAATAAAGGCTTTAGTAAGAGCTCCCTAACCACAGAGCTCCCTAACTCCTGCCACCGTGTGAGCACAGCAAGAAGGTGCCTGCAGTGAACAAGGAAGCTGGACCTCACTCACCCGCTGACTCTGCCAGCATCTTGACTCGAAGGTTCACCCTCCAGAAGCTGGTTTGATAAGCCACTCTGTTGGTGTGTTTTATTATATAGCAGCCTGAATGGACTAAGAAACTAGTCTAATAGGGCTGAAGCTCTTGTCTTTTTAAGAGACACATCCTCACGTACTCTGTCTCTGGTAAGAAAATAAACTGGACAGAACCCCAAAGAGAAAGTTTTTCTCAAAAGCCAGGAAGGACCAGCTTCATTTCTGGTGAAATCTGCTTCCTCCACCACGCACACGTGTGCATGCACACACATATGCGCACACGTGTGCACACGCTTGCTTCCTCTATACAGTTTTTTTTTGGGGGTGGAGGCAGGTAATTGAAAGGCATGACTTCTCATTCTATGCTCACACGGTTTCTGCAGTAATATTTTGTACAACTGATGTCTTGTCAGAACTCCCAGAACCTGGTAACCACATCTCCCATTTTGGGGCCAAATGATAAAATGCTGATAATGTCCCCAGGAAACATCGACTGGGCTTTTTCACAGGGGCACCATGGCTTGGTGGATATGTGTCACTTTGCTTTTCCTTACGGTGTAAAAAAACAACAACCAGATTTTTGCAAAAATGTTGACTCTTGATCTGCATGCTGCCATTCTGAGAAATTCACTAACATTTTCTACACAAGGCGATGTTTGTTAAATAATTCCCTTTGCTCATCTTAAAAGTCCCAGTGGTGCCTGGCCTATGGTGGCGCAGTGGGTAAAGTATCGACTGGAATGCTGAGGTCACCAGTTCGAAACCCTGGGCTTCCCTGGTCAAGGCACATATGGGAGTTGATGCTTCTTGCTCCTCCCCCCTTCTCTCTCTCTCTCTCTCCTCTCTAAAATAAACAAATAAAATCTTAAAAAAAAAAGTCCCAGTGGTGCAGGTGTAAATATATATTATTATGATATCTTTTTAAAATTCTCTTTTTAATTTTTTTTTTTTAAGTGAGAAGTGGGGAGGCAGAGAGACGAATTCTTGCATGTACCCTGACTGGATCCACCTAGCAAATCCCCTATGGGATGATGCTCTGCCCATCTGGGGCTCTGCTCCGTTGCTCAGCAACCAAGCTAATTTTAGCACCATAGAGGCAAGACCATAGAGCCATCCTCAGCACCTGGGCCAACTTGCTCCAACCCAGCCATGGCTGCAGGAGTGGGGAAGAGAAATAAGAAGAGAGAAGGGAGAGGGGGAGGGTTGGAGAAGCAGATGGTCGCTTTTCCTGTGTGCCCTGACTGGGAATCAAACCCAGGACATCCAGACTCTGGGCCAGTGCTCTATCACTGAACCAACCGACCAAGGCCTATTATGATTTTATTGAGAACCATCACAGTCTTAGCCAAAAGACTACGGATTCACAAACACATTGATATCAACTTTCTGCCCAGAGCCACCTGTCTCCCTCTCAGAGCTGTGGGCCAGTCCTTGAAGACCTCAAGGGTACTTTCAAGCCAGAAAATCCAGAAAGACACATACATAAAATTCCCTAAAACAAAACCCAACAACAAAAAAAATCACCGCAAAGTCAATGCAAGAAACAAAATACTTTGACGGGCACCCATTTAACCAGGGGATGGTGTTCATAACCATGAACTTGGCAGTGTTGGGCTCCAGACTGCACTCTGCTGTTTCCGACTCAAGCGACTTCGTGATGAGACTCAGCGAGTGACAGTTCTCATCAGGAAGCCTCCGTATTTCGCCCTCCCCGTCCATACGGGCGGCACCACTGCACGGAAGCCCACCGAGACTGCACCCGGTATCGGCGGAATGAAGCGTTTTCCTTCCGACTCTGCAGAAATGGCTTTGGGGACACGTTATTGAAGCCTTCTGCAGTGTCAGGGTAATATTAATTACAGGCCTGTGTGGCTATGATACAGGGGAATCCGTCCCTAGGGAATCTGGTTTCTCAGATACAGCAACCCAACTAGATCGCATCGGCCCAGGCAGGCTGTCCTTCTGGCCGGTGACTATTAATAGGAACCACGATGCCCTGAATCCTATAAGGTATCTTTTCTGCAGAGCTCAGAGCGTGGCGCGGACGTATCCGAATGAATCTGAGGACTCAGGCCTCAGCTGACTGTGATCACCGCCCAGTGACGGAAGTTCAAGGCGCAGGGTTCTGCGCAGCCCGGAGGGGGCAGACTGACCTGAGTCCATACAGCACCGTCCCGTCGGGGTGAAGCCGGATCATCCGGTTCTTCACCGTCACTCCGTGCACGAAAGACTTTTTGTCATTCAGGAAATACGTGTCGGGCACCCAGAGCTGGTCAGCCACGCGATTGTCCAGCGTGAGGTTGAGAGGAATCCCGGAATAGGCCAGTCTTTTGTCTCTCCAGTATTGTTGAAAATACATGGTTAAGGTGTAGTCCTGGGGAGGGAAACAAGAAGAGACAGAAATTAGTTTGCGCTCAGCCTCAGTTTCCTCTGACGAGGGGCAGAATCCGGGTCAGACTCCGGGAGAAACAGAGAGGACGTTCATGCAGGGTAGAAAGGAGTCCTCGTTTCCTTAGACACGCAAAATGCCAGGCTGAATAGGAGCATGTCCTGTCCATAGATCCTCTATTTAGGTAAATCCAAGAGTAGACAAATTGGCACTTAGAAAAAAAAAAATCACACAGAAATAAAGGCAAACAATAAAAAATAAAAACGAAGGTCACTGTAACATGAGTTGTTGGCAGAGAACTGGAGTCCGTCCCTAAGGACTCCCCCGGGTCCTCAATCTCCGCACCAAGGCGGTCGTGAACGTTAACTACCAGGATCTAGGAGCTCTACCTGCCAACTCGGCTGTAAAAAGTTACTTTCATCGCCTGCCCTTAATGTGGGCTATCAATCCAGACCCTCCACCAACATCCACTGCGGACCCGGGACCTGTGAGAGCTCTCTAGGTCTCAGCCATCCAGATGTCTATTTCTCCACTCTCTGGGCCATAGCATCAACTGGAGATGAGGACATATTCCTCTAGGACAAGGTGGTGATGGTGGTGGGGAGTGGGGAGCCCCTCCAGGCTTGCCAATAAAATAAACCAATACCTGAGCACTGAACGGACTTTTGTTGTTTTTTTCTGTGTGTGTGTGTGTTTGTTTATCTGCAGAGCAGTTAGTGCAAGAAGTGAGTGGAAAAAGGAGAAGCAGAGGCTAAGCTTGCGAAGCTTATTTTTTTACATTGTTTACTCTTCTCGGCGACCGCTACTCCCTAATTCTAACCCCAATGTCAGCATCACCCTCCAAACCACATTCCTAGGGAAACAGAAGAGTTTCTCGTCTGTTGCGGTCATTGGTTTCTCTTAGGTGTCATTTTCTGTAACCCTGCCGGCACGAGTTTCATTTCAGGGCCTGCGGCAGGTGACCAACCACAAAGGAATGTCCAATGAAGTCATGGACGGTTGAAACTGCTGACGATGGAAAATGCACCAACATCCGTTAAGTAGTGGACAAGCACCCCTGTGCCCAGCGATTGTGGCAGCCAATCAGCAAATACCCTGCCACCCTTCTTACTTCTCTACCCTAACCCTTTATTTTATTTTATTTACTCATTTTTAGAAAGGAGAGAGAGAGGGAGAGAGAGAGACAGAGGAGAGAGAGGCAGAGAGCGAGAAGGGGGGAGGAGCTGGAAGCATCAACTCCCATATGTGCCTTGACCAGGCAAGCCCAGGGTTTCGAACTGGCGACCTCAGCATTTCCAGGTCGACACTTTATCCACTGCGCCACCACAGGTCAGGCCCTACCCCGTGGCCTAAGTCTGTAGCCGGGGCTGCTCTCCCTTATGAGACAGCCCGGCAGGGTTCCTTTCATTAAAGCCTGTTACACTGGTCTATCGGACTCCGATTGATTCTATCATTTGGTGCCGAAACCCGGGACAGGGTACTAACTGCCTGGACGATCCCTCTTTGCCGTCCAAACCAGGGAAGCAATGGGCAAGCGGCAGCTCGTCCCGGGCTTACTCCCTGATTCTGTTTGGACGTGTAATTGTAGGTTGATTGGCCAGAGGTCTGACCCTGTCCCGGACCCCTGCCAGACCAGAGGCAGGAAATTTCTTTGAGGTCTTCCTATCCCCAGGTAGGTCCTTCCTTGTGCCTCCCATTGCGTCCCCGGCCCAGGGTTCTGCTTCAGGAGGACTCTCGTTGAAGTGGCCTCAGTGTCATTGACTCAAAAGCCCAGGCGCCTCGTCAGGTCGCTCTCGTTCTCATTAGAACGGAGGTCTCCGGTGACGACCGGTCACCTCACGTCCTACTCGTTCTCCAGGAGTAACTGAGGGAGTGTGAGGACGCTCTTCTCCCTCGTAATTCTCAGCCCATCGCAGGCACCTCCCGATCACGACCCTCAGAGGCTACACCCCCCCCCCCCCAGGCTGTCTCTTAAAAAATGTCATCAAACTCACTCTCTTGGACCTCAAGCCAAAAAACAAAAACAAAAACAAACAAACTCATCTTTTTCTGCAATACAGCCTGGCCCCAATACAAGATCAACAATAATTCCTATTGGCCTGAAAACAGCACATTTGACATAAACATTCTTCGGGACTGTTGGTCAAGTAAGTTTGTAAATAATGATATATATCATATGTTTGCTCGCTTATAGTTTGCATTGAATGTGGGGGGGCGGACTGTGGGCAGGCAGGATCCTTGTAGCCTGGGGCTTGGTTTTAGGACTAAGCCTTTCCCACCCTTTTTGATGTGGGGTGGTGCAATCCCATCATGCCTCAGATAAGTGACTTTGTAGTAGAGACTTCCCTATTTTGTATATTGGATTAAAGGTTTTGATTTCTGCACTATAAAGTGGGGTAGACCAGGAGCTTGCTCTCTTGGTTCCTGAGATTAGCATTAGAGGAGAGAGCAGAGCAGAGAGAGGCCACGTGGAGAAGAGAAGCAGCCAAGATGGCGGAGTGCTGAGTGAGAAGCCAGTTTGTGCAGAGAGAAGGAGATGGGGAATAGAGGTGAATAAGGCTGGTGAGCTAGAAACCTTTGATTCTAGGAAACTCGGAGAAGTCAGTAGCTTTGTGAGCACTGAATGAGTGGGTTTTGGAGCCCAGTGTGTGTTTTTTACTTGCCTGCCGGGTGCAACCTAGGATTAAAGACTATGGCCCACCAGTTTTTGGTTCCGTTGTTTCTTTACCAACTGTCTGAAGCCAATGTGAACCTGCATGGGCCAGGCGGCTGTGATGGTGGCCCTGGCTACTGGCTTCACAGGGACCTAGACAATTTTTGCCTAAACAGGGAGGGCCTCAGAAATTCCCTATGTACAGGCTTTCTTCTTTCTCCAATCTCAACTCTCCCTCTGCTCCTCTTGCTCGACCTACCAAATACTTTTAGCAAAAACCCCTTCTCCCCCGTCCTCCTCCAACTCTCCTCCAAGCTCTGCTCTTTTTGACTCCTCTGACCACCAGCACCTCAACCTCCTCCTCCTCCTCCTGCTGCTCCTCCTCCTCCTCCTCCTCCTCCCCCTCCTCCTGCAGATTCTGACCTTTCCATCCAGCTGCTCACGCTGTCCGTCCGTCCGCTCCCTCCGTTCCTCCCCTCTGTGCCGACAACTCCCTGCCATCTCGAGAAGCTTAAAAAGGCAGAGTTGTCTACTGAGCTGTGTGAGTGAGTAAATATCTCTAGTATCATTTTAGTTGAAACAAGTAAAGCGTGCTTACTTAAATTTCTTAATTTGTCATTTGTATATGTGAAGTCTTTGTTTAATGTGTAATTCTGTCTGTTTCTAAGGCCTGAATGGAATTTTTGCATGCAAAATTAGACATTTCTGGGCAAAAGTAAAAAAAAAATTTATAAAACAAGCCTGAAAAAAATTAAAAATCTCTTGAATCCAAGACCCCATAGCTTCAGGGCTCTGTCTGATTTCTCCCCTGAAGAAATTATTCTCTTCTGTTAGTTCCTACTTCTTGTCTTGCGTCCTCTAGAGTCAAACACCCTTTATTCTGGGTGCTAGTTATTGTCTGTCTTATCTTTCTTACTTTCATTAGTGTGCTAATTCCTGCCTTCTCTCTGGGCAGTCTGAAACGTTTCTCCAGCCTCTGGGGGGAGGGCTGGCAAGTAAGCGGTTTGGGTGCCAGGTTAAAAATGTGTATGTTAGCCTGACCTGTGGTGGCGCAGTGGATAAAGCATCGACCTGGAAATGCTGAGGTCACCGGTTCGAAACCCTAGGCTTGTCTGGTCAAGGCACATATGGGAGTTGATGCTTCCTGCTCCTCCCCCTGTACTCTCTGTATCTCTCCCTCTCTTTCTCTCTCCCCTCTCTCTCTAATAAAAATGAATAAATAAAATCTAAAAAAGTAAATAAATAAAAAAATTTTTAAAAAATGTGTATGTTATTTCAAAGGCCTTTTGTTAATTCTCGTTTTTAATCTGCTATTTCATAGCCCTGTGATGTTAAAAATATGCAACAGTTGTTAATAATGTCCTTTTTACATAATGTTTAGTTTATTCAATGCTAAGTAATATAAGAAAAGGCGTCATATCCTGGAACTCCTGCAAATCTATTTTATCATGCTTTTGTTAAAATTTCTTTTGAATGCCAATTTACTGGTTTATCCAGCAGGGAAGAGACTCTAGAATCCTAAGGGAGACACCAAAAAAACCCCCGTTTTTCTTGATTTGATCCAGCTAATAACACTGTTTATGTCTTTTTTTCCCCAAAAGTCCATATAGACAGAAAAGGGCCCTCAAACCCCTCAACGAGATCTCCTGAGCACGGACGGCTTCTCAGGTCTATAATAACCGGGAGGAACAGAAGACAGACAGGCAGCCCAAAGGAGAGCAGGCAAAACACCAGCTCTTGGCGGCTGCTCTTCAAGTCTCCAACGCCCCAAGTCTCCAACTTCCCGGGACTCCCGCATGCCAGGAAAAATTAAAAAAAAAAAAAAAAATCCCAGAAGAAGAAGAACAGCCTGGGCCGTGAGCAACTATGACTACCCCCTGACAACAGACAGGAAGGAGATTCCAGCTGGCTCTATTCTTTCTTATCTCCTTACCCTTAAAGGCATACTCTGCCTCCATACCCTCCCTGTTGGAATCCTCTCATCTAGAAAGCTCTCTTAATCTTATTATTATTATTTTTTGTATTTTTCTGAAGTTGGAAACGGGGAGGCAGTCAGACAGACTCCCGCATGCACCGGACCGGGATCCACCCGGCACGCCCACCAGGGGCGACGCTCTGCCCACCAGGGGGCGATGCTCTGCCCATCTGGGGCGTCGCTCTGTTGCAATCAGAGCCATTCTAGTGCCTGAAGCAGAGGCCATGGAGCCATCCTCAGTGCCCGGGCCAACTTTGCTCCAATGGAGCCCTGGCTGTGGGAGGGGAAGAGAGAGACAGAGAGGAAGGAGAGGGGGAGGGGTGGAGAAGCAGATGGGCGCTTCTCCTGTGTGCCCTGGCTGGGAATCGAATCCGGGACTCCTGCACGCCAGGCTGACGCTCTACCACTGAGCCAACAGGCCAGGGCCTCTTAATCTTATTTAAAATCTCATAATCAAGACTAATTCCTCCGATGCAGCCGACTGCTGGATGTGTCTGGCCACGTCATCTTCAGCTTACTCAGCTTAATAATACTCATCTCCTTCATACCACTCATATGTACAAGATTCAGAAAGGGGCCACCTTCTTTGAGAGAGCCAGCACTCTCATAGGAGATTACCCCACCTTAGGAGCAAACAAGCTATACTACACCTACTATTCCCAGCTTGAAAAATTAAAACCCCGAACCCCTCCTGCTCAAGGACCAGTCACTGTAAATACCCCTCTCCTTTCACCTGTTCCCCTATGCTTCAAGGCCCAGGGTGACATGACCACCCAGCTGGTCACCTCCCCTCTAACCTCTGCATCACCACAATAACTATTCAATGTCCCCCAAAACCATCAGAACCATCGAGTTAACTAGCAAGTCTGTCTCTCCAGAAGCAAACGGATTGTTTCCTAACCCCGTTCGATTCACAGGACCCCCTACCCTTACGGCTCAATCTCATAAATGCTCCTATCCCGAGAACCAACTCTATCCCTGGCTTTTCTCCACAGCTTCGACTACCTTAAAATGCTCAAAACAATCCGCTACTCATATCTCCCCACTTATTGGGGAAGCTCTTTCCTCTACCCTGACCTGAGCTCAGAAACAGAGAAATGACAATGACCCCTTGTCCATCTATTCTCTATTCGCCTCTCAGCCTGCCTCACCCAATCAGGGGCTTTCTACTCGTGTGGGACCAACACCTATACGTGTCTCCTTACTAATTGGACAGAAACCTGTACTCTAATCTATCTCACCCCCAATATCAACCTAATCCCACCTTATGGGCCTCTTTCAATTCCTAGTACACTACCCGTCAATCTAAGGACCAAACGAGCTGTACAGGTAATCCCTCTTCTTGTGGCTTTAGGAATCTCTACAGGAGTAGGTCTAGGGGCAGGGGGATTGGCCACTGCCCTGTCTTATTACCACTCTCTCTCTCCCTGAAGACCTCCAAAGCTCCCTGGAAGAAATTGCCTCCACCCTAGTAAAACTCCAGGATCAAATTGATTCCCTAGCCGCTGTCACGATACAAAATCGCCGAGGACTTGATCTCTTTTTTTTTTTTTTTTTTTTTAATTTTATTTATTCATTTTTAGAGAGGAGAGAGAGAGGGAGAGAGAGAGAGATAGAGAGAGAGAAGGGGGGAGGAGCTGGAAGCATCAACTCCCATATGTGCCTTGACCAGGCAAGCCCAGGGTTTCGAACCGGCGACCTCAGCATTTCCAGGTCGACGCTTTATCCGCTGCGCCACCACAGGTCAGGTGACTTGATCTCTTAACGCCAGAAAAAAAGAGGTCTTTGTGTCTTTCTAGGAGAAGAGTGTTGCTTTTACCTTAATCAGTCAGGACTAGTTAGAGCCGCAGCAATCAATTTAAAGGAAGGAGCCCAGCGAATTCGTGAGAAACAAACCAAGTCGTGGAATCAGTGGTTTTGCACAAAATGGGTGTCTTGGCTATTGCCTTTCATTGGTCCACTCACTCTCCTATTTATTATTCTAGCTTTTGGACCCTGCCTCTTACGTCTGTTCACTAGTTTCTTACAGAACCGCAGGCAGACCTTCGCCAATCAGAAAATTGGAGAAACCTACCTAGCCCTACACACCAACCCTGAAGCCTGCCCTCGTGAAACAGAAAAATATGGACCCCTGTAAATACACCCCTACCCGGCAGGAAGCCATCACTGCACCTCTCAATAGAGTGACCCACTGAGAGGGACCCTGAGAGAGGCCAGAACTCCTCACCGCCCCTACTCAGCAGGAAGAAGTTACAGAAGACGATGACCTCCGTCCCCTTTCCCTTGAGCCTCTCTAGGAATCATTCTCTCTCCTTTTGATAGAAATATATCAAACAGTCGGGAATCTTAGGTGTCATTTCTTTAACCCAGCCGGCACGAGTTTCGTTTCAGCGGCGGGTGACCAACCGCAAAGGAATGTCCGATGAAGTCATGGACGGGGGACACTGCTGACGACTGAAAATGCACCAACATCTGTAATTAGTGGACAAGCACCCCTGTGCCCAGCGATAGCAACAGCCAATCAGCAAATGCCCCGCCACCCTTCCTACTTCCCTACCCTAACCCTTCAAACCTGTCCTGAGCCTGTAGCCGGGGCTGCTCCCCCTTACGAGACAGCCCGGCAGGGTTCCTTTCATTAAAGCCTGTTACTCTGGTCTGTCGGACTCCCATTGATTCTATCAGTTTCCAGAGCCCTGAAGTCTAGCGTCTTGTCCCATCATCCCCTTCCCACTGGCGCGAACGTGGATTGCGCTGAGAAGGGAGGGGCCGTGTCGGTCCCCCCCCCCCTCTTCCCTGGGGGAGCCCAGGTGTGTGTCTCACAGTCTGAAAGCTCGGACGGGGGAGGGGGTTTTATTTCAGGTCGGGCAGCTGTCCCCACCACCAGCATCACCTGTCCACTTCGGCCTTGGGCGTTTTGCTGAGCTGACCGGAGTGGGTTGGGGTTGGGGTGGGAGAGACCTCTAACACAAAGGGAGAGGACTGAAATGCCACCTGCTGCCTCAGCTGTGCCTCCTGAAGCAACGGCGTTGGTGCGTCAGCAGCGACACCAGCCAGCATCCCTCCCATCTGCAGGGACTGGCAGATGGAGAAAAGGATGACCACGCACAGGTCGAAACCCCCTTTGCCCCCCAGTGCACTTGGGAGGAGCCAGGCCGCTGACCCGTGGGGTGCACAGCGTCCAGCACCACGACAGCGACAGCGACCCCCGCAGGGATCCACCTGCTCTATCCCGCCCTACCCACCTACCCCCCAAGCCCTTGCCCTGCCTCAAGCTAGTGTCAGCTCATTGCAGTACAAAGGGGGATTGTTGTAGGGCGTGCTGATTCCCAATCAATGAAGAAGAAGAAAACAGAAGTGTCGAGAACGCAGGGGAGGTGCCTCCCCCCCGCCACGCGCCATTAAACACCAGGAAGGGGGGGGCTGGGGGCTGGGGGGTGGGGGGGGGCTGGGGGATGGAATTAGACCGCGAGGCCAGCGAAACGGCAGTGCCGTAATACAGTGAAACGGCCTTGTCTGCGGATCGGTTCGCAGCGACGTCTGGACAGTGCAGAGCGAGGTCGTGTGAGGTAACGCCACTGTTGAAAGGGAGCCATTGTTGAAAGCGAGCAGTCAGGACTCTGGAGCCACCAAAGCCTCTATCCTTGAAAGCGTTTTTTTTTCTTCCCCACAGCTGCTATGCAGAAAGATGCCTCCTGAAAGTGGTTTTTCTTGTTTGTGTTTTTGCCTTTTTTTTTTTTTTAAGGGGATCCTGGACCAGTGGCTGCGCTGGTTTTCACATGTAGCGTCTAGTCAGGAGGAGAGGCAGTTTGCACGGGACAAAGAGTCTGCCCCGGTTCTCAGGAAAAGCAGAGACCTGGAGACCCAGACAGGCCTGGGATGCATGGAGACCTTGGAGGTGGGGTGGGGTGGGGTGGGGGGCTCAGGGGCAGGAGATCCCGGACTTCTCCTGGTTCCTGAGATGGAGACAGGGACGGGTGTTTTTGTTCTTCCATCTTAAAGCCTCCAGGTGGACTCAGGTGACATCTGGGTGGAAACCCGTAGGTGTGAAGAAGGGCAGAGACACAAAACGTGGCCTCTCAGAACACATCCACTCTGGGCTGCATAGACTCCTGCTGGTGGCCGAGGGCTGGGTAGGTTGCAGCAGACACCCCAGTGAGACAAGCAGTGGATATTGGTCACAGCGCTGCTCCACCAAGCTGATCAGTGAGCCTGCGCTGTTGGCAGCCCCAAGACAGTGCCCAGGAAAGGCAGACAAGGGGATGCCCTACTGGACCCCCATGAGCCTCCCCACTTCTCCCTGGGGTGGTCACCCCAAATGCAGGGCAGCTGGGGGAAGCCCCAGAGGAGAGGAAAGCAAACAGCCAAGGTCCCAAAGTGGCATTTCTCAAAGGAAGGGTCATAAGAACAGGACCCGGCAGTCGGGGGGTAGGGGTGGGGCATTTAACCGAAAGCCATGGCGTCTCTACAACGTGGGCCTGTGGCCGGGTGCGGCTGGGTACAGGTGGGAATCTTCAGGTACTCTGGGCACAGAACTCTCTGAGACACCCCGAGCCTCTGCCAAGGTGACAAGCAGTCTGGGTAGTGGTCACCTTTCCCTCCTCAGCCTTCTGCAGGGGAGACCAAAGCCCCCAGAGAGGGCCAGGAGGGAGGGGTGGGGTGTGGAAGGGGCGGAAAATGAGGGGAGGGGCCTGATGAAATGACAGGCGGGGCCAGAGGAGGGGAGAGGTGGGGTCTGAGGAGAGGAGGGGCGGGGCCTGAGGGATAGAGGAGTGGAGACTGGGGATGGGGGGGTCCTGAGGAAATAAGGGGTGGGGCGGGGCTTGAGGAAAAGAGATGGGGACTGGGATGGGGGCAGGGCCTAAGAAAATGAGGGGTTTGCCTGACCTGTGGTGGCGCAGTGGATAAAGCATCGACCTGGAAATGCTGAGGTCACCAGTTCGAACCCCTGGGCTTGCCTGGTCAAGACACATATGGGAGTTGATGCTTCCAGCTCCTCCCCCCTTCTCTCTCTGTCTCTCCTTTCTCTCTCTCTGTCTCTCCCTTTCCTCTCTGAAAAAATGAATAAAAAAAAAAAAAGAAAATGAGGGGTGGGGGGCTGGGGATGGGGTGGGGCCTGAGGGAAAGGGATGAGGACTGGAGTGTGGGTGGGGCCTGAGCAAATGAGGGGTGGGGACCGGGTTGGGGGTGGGGCCTGAGAAAATGAGGTGGAAACTAGGGGGCGGGGCCTGAGCAAATGAGGGGTGGGGACTGGGGAATGGAGGGGTGAGGATTAGGTTGGGGGCGTGGCCTAGGAAAATGAGGAGTGGGGGCTGGGGGCGGGGCCTGAGCAAATGAGGGGTGGGCTTGAGGATAAGAAAGGCGTGGCCTGAGGATGGAGGCGTGGCCTAAAGAAAGGATGAGGCGGGGTCTGGAGGGAAGGGAGGGACAGGTGAGGGTGAGGGTGAGGCTGGGCGTGGGAGGGGTGGGAATCTAGGAAGAGAGCGGCTCCAGGGGAGGCAGAGCAGGAGGGGGAATGGAGCTCAGAGAGGAGGAGCAGGGCACAGGGGACCAGCAAGCCCCTGCCCCCAGCTGGGGCTCAGACTCAGGGAAGCTCGCCCTGGGACGGTGGGCTTGAATGACCCATTCAGACTGCTGGTGTTGGCAGGAGAGGGAGGCACTGGGGGTCGGGGTCCTCAGAAAGAGCAGGTTCTTCAGACCTGGCTGGGATTATAATTTTGCTTCGACCCTACGCTTTGATAAGGCCGCGCCCGGAATGAGGGCAGGAGGGAGATTTACAGCACTGTTTGCAGCATTTATAAACTATCCCTCCTATAAATTAATTAACTGAGAGTCACCCTGGGCGAGCGCATGGATCCTGACTCACGGATCCAGTGTTAGCAGGTGTCTCGACAGCCCTGGGCGCCCTGAGAACTTTCTCAGCTTCTGTTTTAGGTGCGGAACCAGCCCTGCCAGGCAGCGGGCACCAGATATTCTTGGGAGGCCCTAAGGAAAGGCACTGATTTCCTGCCCCGCCTAGCCCCTTAGCTGCCAGTGCCCCCTCCCACCTCTGCTGCTCCACCCCCCCAGCAGTCCTCCCCCAAAGCCTCGCTAGGGAAGGCAGCTGGGTGAGCCTGGGCAGAGCACTTACCCTTGGGCTCCAGGGTCACACCTCAGACTCAGTGCTCTTCCACCTTAGGTCACACACTGCCTGAGGGGTGTGCGTGTGTGTGTATATGTGTGTGTGCACGCATGCCCAGACCCAGGACACTGCTGTCCACCCAGGAAAACCCCCACCCCCTCTCTGGATCACACTGTGACACGTCCCAGTAGCCCTGGGATGTGGGATTCTGTGGACAAAGCTCAGGCAGCCAGGAGGAAAACCCAAACGTACCCTCATCCAGAACCTTCCAGTTTGCCAAGAACCCAAACTCTCAGGGGCGGGATGTACAAAGGTGAGTTTGTATTTAAGTGTATAGTAGTTGGTTTGAAAGATGGTAGCTTGTCAAGATCATAAGATAAAATGCCTTAAATCTCTCTCTCTTTCTATCTCTCTGTTACAGAAGGTTTATAATCAACTTAGGATCAGCACAAATAAATACTGAGGCAAGAACTTGGGTGGCCCTGGCCAGTTGGTTCAGTGGTAGAACACTGGCCCGGCATGTGGAAGTCCTGGGTTCGATTCCCGGCCAGGGCACACAGGAGAAACGCCCATCTGCTTCTCCACCCCTCCCCCTCTCCTTCCTCTCTGTCTCTCTCTTCCCCTCCCGCAGCCAAGGCTCCACTGGAGCAGAGTTGGCCTGGGCGCTGAGGATGGCTCCATGGCCTCCGCCTCAGGCACTAGAATGGCTTCGGTTGCAGCAGAGCAATGCCCCAGATGGACAGAGCATCGCCCCTTGGTGGGCATGTTGGGTGGATCCCAATCAAGTGCATGCAGGAGTCTGTCTGACTGCCTCCCAGCTTCTCACTTCAGAAAAATACACACACACACACACAAAGAACTTTGGGTTGAACCAGTCTCCCTCAAAAGAATCTTCCAAACATAATCATTCCATTAAATGGATGGTTTATTACTCCTGGCTTCTTTTTAGGGATCATAAAACCCTTTGATGATCTGATGAAATCGGGCCACCCTTCCCTCCCCCCCATAGACATACTCTAACTTCATGTGTGTGTGTGTGTGTGTGTGTGTGTGTGTGTGTGTGTGAAACCAATCAGCCCGAAACCCTGAAATCCGCAGAGGTGTCTCCCCATGAGTCACATTGCCTTTACAACAGGAAAACAAATACCGGGTGGGTAAATTTGCATAAGCTCTACGTGTAGAATTTGCATAATGTTTCCTATTGTAAGACAAACAGACAGACAAAAGGACATAGGGTTGCTAGGTTTTATACTCCAGGTTCCAAAATTCAGTTTCATGCCGGAATTTCTGGGTAAGACACCAGGCCAGCCCAGGGTGCCCTGGTTTGGAGCCCGTGGGCTCTGAGGAGGCAGGAAGAGGCCATGGTGACCAGGAAAGCAATACCGGCATTCACAGTCCTGGGAGAAGCCCCGCATTGCTGAGGGTGGGGGCTGGGGGCTGGGGGCTGGAGGCTGGGGATTGAGGGTTGGGGGCGCTCAAGCATTCTTGAATAGGAGCCGCTCAGGAACTAAGCACTTCTGCATAGTTGCCTGTCCTTTCAAAAGACTCCCAAGCAAGCACAGACAAACAGCAGCGGTAACAACAAATGACAATTAACAAAAGAAAACCTCAGCTCCTGCCCCCCCCCCCCCCCCAGGTGTCTAATTCAGGCCGGCGCTCCAATCCATGGCAGGGGTAAGCAATCAACAAGAACGAAGTTCCCTCCCGCTTATGCAGAATCCCCTGACATTTATTTCATTACAGTGACAAGAAAAACATATCTCGGAGTGAAAATGCGGCTCATTATTCTGCAATGAAGTAATTGACGAGATTTCCTCCGCGCAGGAAATGAAGGGGAGAGAGGAAAATAAACAAACCAACCAACCAGGAACCCTGAGGAAGGAAGGCGTTCTCCTCCTCGCACCAGGCAGCCGGGCGGGGGTGGGGGGGGGGGGGGGGGGGGGGGGGGGGGGGGGGGGGGGGGGGAGTCACAGGACAGCTGCCATGGGCACCTGGTTCAGCAAGCGGATGAGGCAGAGAGAGTCTCCCAGGTAAATCGCTCTCAGGTCTGGGAAAGATGGAAAATTGTTCCGAGCCACTTACGTAAACCCTGAGCGCTGGAGGCTTCACTGCGGGCATTTCTGCCACAAAGACCAGGCTGGGGGGGGGAGAATCTTGGCACGTAACACACAATTAATTTAGAAAATTCGAGTCCATTCCTTCTAATGGCTTAAAGCATCCGTCTCTCCTCCCACAACAGACCTGGAGGTATCTAGGTCCCCCTTTTTTCATTGAAGCCACAGGGCAAATGGGGAAACCGTGACCACCCACCCCCTTGGAGTCTCCCTGTCCTACCTCCCTCCTGCTTTGGGCATCGGTTGAGTACCTACCTGCCCTGGGTCAAGAGCCCTCTGGACGCTGAGGGACCCAGAGATAAGAAACACATCCTTGTACTTTTCAGGAGGCTCCCATTCTGGGGAGGTACACATAAAATCGAACCCCCCTCCAATTTTTTTTTTTTAAAAGTAATCAAGAAAGAAGACACTTCGACTGTCTTGCCCTATTCCCCAACCCCCATCCCTCCTGGCAACTATGAATCAGTCGGCGTTTGAGTCCATTTTATTTTATAAGTTCGTCTAGTTTACTCTTGAACACATACCAGTGATAACACACAGTATTTGTCTTTCTCTGTCTGGCTTACTTCACTTAGCCTAATACCCTCTTTTTACGTCCATCCATGCTGTCACCAATGGTAAGGCTCCATTGGGGGGGGGTGGCTTCTACTGTATTTACATATATACCACATCTTGATCTACTTGTCTACTGATGGGCACTCTGGTTGCCTCCCCAGCTTGGTTACTTACTGTACCTAAGGCTGCAGTGAACACAGAGGTGCATAGTAGGATGGTTGGAAAAATAAAATTCAAAGAGAAGGCACTTTAGAATTAATACACGGCCAAATCCCACGGCAGCCTCCCATTGGCTGGGCGAAGGAAGGGGTTTCTGTGCCCTAAGCCCTCGGACCCTTGTCTGGGAAGACAGGCTGCCCCTTTTTCTGAAGTGCTTAGTGAAAAGAGAAAAAAAACAAACAAAACTCTGGGATGTTCTAAATTAATTGACAGCTTGGGAGAACGAGAAGCAGAGACAAGAATAATCGGCCAGCTCGTGGTGGTGGGCCAGCTGACCACGTTCTGCTCACCCCCTCCTGAGTGTGTGTCGGAGCTCTGAATCGACTGCCAGGCAGCTGTCTGAAAAGCAGGTAACACCAGGCACCGCGGCACCCTGCCTCGGCAGGACCTTCAAGGCCGCTGCCCACGATCAACCGAGGGTAGGATGTATCTCTCTTCCCTGTGGACGGACCATGCGCCGACCCCGGCATGCCCTCCGGAGAGGAAGGGGGCACCTCTCTCCGCCCCTTCTGTCTGTAGCCAAAGTAACTTCTCTCAAAACAACTGACGTATCTTTCTTCCCCAAAACATAATAGAGAAAAACATCCGTCGACTCAGGGACGGTGGACATGTTAGCCTCCTCTTCCTCCCTCCCCTCTCTCTCTCTGTCTCTTTCTCCACTGTGGATGACTCAGACCGCATGTCCCAAACCTGGTCCTTTTGTTTTCTGGCTTGCTTAGGGTGAAATCCACACTTTCTCTCAGAAAAGCTTTCTGAGAGGCTGTGTATGTTTTTGTGTAACATGCGCTCTGGTGGGTGGGAGGGGAGAGGACAAGAGGAGGAGTCGATAAGGACCCAACGTTCTTATTTAAGGGACCCCCCCCTTCGTCTAGGGGAGGCAGGGGAGGGTCCCCGTGGGTGAATGAAAGAAAGCTCATTGAGATTTTCTGGTGTCCTAGAGCCATTCTGTCCACCCAAAGGCTCCTAGTCTGTCTTTTTATTCTTCATCTAAACACTCCATGTTTTCAGGTCATCTCTGCTCGAAATCTGAAAGGCTGGTGAAAACACTTACAAGCTCCTCTGTCCTCAAAAGCCATCAGACAAACTGGCATGGGGAGGGGGGTTCTATATGATGTTAAACACACGTTTTTCCCTTTCCTGTCTGCAAAGACAGCATAGAGGTTTTTCTGGGGTCCAGTAAGTTAGAAAAGCAACTAATAGTAATAATAATAATTGTACTAACCCACATTCAAAGGACACACACACACACACACACACACAATGCAAGTAGCACCAGAATAGAGAGTTCAACCGAAGCCATGGGGGACCAAGAGGAGGTCGAAAAACACCCGACTCAACACAGTCAGTGTGTCCACCATGCCCTTGTGGGCTGCGCTCCTGAAATCCAGAGTCGTTGCTCACTCTGGCTTTAATTTAAACGAGTGTTTATCTGAAGACGACTCCCTCAAGATGCCGCGGCTGTTCAGGAAATCGACTCCTATTCCCGCAACTAGCCGTGATTACACAGGGGAGGCAAGGACTCCTCCACAGGTCCCCTTGCCCAGAGACGCTCCAAGGCCCGTCTGTGAGAAACGACCGGGTTGTTTTGCTCGTGCAAGGCGCCTTCAGCACCTCTTTATATTGAAAAGCCGGCCGGCTGAGCGTGGAGCAGTCCCTCTGGAGCCCAGGGAGTGGTCCGCGCACCTCTGAGCAGCATCCACCTGAGCTCCTCCCTGCCCTGAGCATGGCGCCTACCGTGAGGTTTAGAACTCGATGCCCTTCCAGGGTGACTGACAGTCATCTCTGGGGTTATCTGGTTTAGAGAGCTTGCCCTTATGACATTTGCTGATGATTTCTCTCTCTGAATCCCTTCAAGAGAGCAGACAAGACCAAATAAATAAATAGATAAATAGATAAATAAGGTTCAACCAAAAAAAAAAAAGAGGGGGGCATTCATTTAACTGATCGTACACTAAACGGTGACTGTTTCCATTTTTAACCAAGAGCCTCCACGCCCCATATATACTTACACTGTGAAGACTCAAAAGCCTTTTGATTTTTATATCCGTGCCTCCCGACCGAGATTTAACAATGGATTTTTCTCTCCTCCAAAGACAAATCACATGGATTAGAGCCGCCACACATCTGACAGCGCTTTCGGTTTCCAAGAAGACGAGCTATTTTTAGACCGCGGAGCCCATTCATTTCTGAGCTCAATGCCTATTTCTGGCTCCTACCCAGAAACCGTGAGGTGATTGCTCTTCCACAAATCACAGCAGTAACGATACGACACGTCGCAGAACGGGAGAAATATTGGCTTGATAGCTCTCTCTCTCTCTCTCTCCCCCCCCCCCCCAAACCATTATTAATTATGGCAGAGAATCTGGACAGGCATCTCTCTGCATGGGATGCAATGAAGCTGTCTCATCTTTGGGAAACTGTCATCAACGCCTGAGGTTCCCAGACAGAGTCCAGGATGCAGGTTTTCGTATACTCAGTATTCACACCACTCGAGCCCAGCGCCCGAGGAGATAGGAACGACGGTGCTCACCTTTAGACAGGAGAGGGATGACAGTTTATTCCCGCTTTGGAACAAAGGACCCGTTAACATGCACTGCACCAGGACCCACAAATTCTATAGCTGGCCCTGACTCTTGAGTCGGAAATGGCCGTCTGTCTCTGACCCATGTCCTGCTTCATGTTGTAGCTGCGGCCATCCACCCAGCGTGTGCTGTAGCCTCAAATACCGCCGTCATGCCCTCACCGGGCAAAGCTCTGTGGCTTAGAGCATCATCCTGAGACGCCAAGGTTGCGGGTTCGATTCCCAGTCAGGGCACATACAAGAATCAACCAATGAGTGCATAAATAAGTGGAACAACAAACCAATGTTTCTCTCGCTCTCTCTCTCTTCCCCCTCCTTCTCTAAAAATCAATAAATTAAAAAAAAAAAAGCAGCACACTGAGCAGTTCAGAAAACTAAGGAAAATGACTATTTCAGAAAAGGATTCAGTGCACCTTCACTTTGCTTGCCACTTTTATCATTTCATAAGAGATCTTTTCATGTCATAAAGTGATACATTTATTTCGTGTATTATAGAGAAATCCAGCCCTCTTGGGCTATTCATTCTTATATATTTAATTTCTTTTTTTTTTTTTTTAAAAGAGGTTCTGGGATGGTTACACTTTATTTAACTGATTGTACACTACCCCTGCTTCTGGTCAATGTAAACACAGGTTTCCGGCGATTTCCTTCCGGAGCCTGACACGGAAGATTCGGAATTCACAAAGAGCAGACGGAAGGTCTGTGGCAACCACGGGAGGCGTGAAGGGACAGTTTCGATTCGTCCGATGTCCACGTTTTAGCTCTGGAAGCCGGTATGTACAACAGAGCTACTCAGATTCTTCGAAAGGGAGGAACATAGTTTTCAGAAAGCAAGGGCACCCCTCGTGGACAGGACAGGTGTAGTCCTGCTTCGTGTCGACAGTTGAGTCTGACACTCTTCAGATTCAAATGAGTTCAAAGGAATCAGGACGGGACAGGTGGACCAGCCACAGGGCTCTCGCCATGGGAAAACAAACTCTCCTGAGGGCGTCCAGATGGTGATTCAAAGTAGCAAAAGGTCTCTAAGTCACCCAGGTGCTGGTGACAGCGTCAACTATCCAGTTCATCGCATGTGGCCTGGATCTTGGAGACGTGCAGATATTAAAAAGTAGGTTGGCCGTATGTGAGTTGCCTCATCTTGGAGAGCAGCTGGGCTGTTTTAGGGTGACAGCAAGAATTCCAGGCCCTGGCCGGTTGGCTCAGCGGTAGAGCGTCGGCCCAGCATGTGGAAGTCTCGGGTTTGATTCCTGGCCAGGGCACACAGGAGAAGCGCCCATCTGCTTTTCCACCCCTCCCCCTCTCCTTCCTCTCTGTCTCTCCCTTCCCCTCCCGCAGCCGAGGCTCCATTGGAGCAAAGTGGGCCCGGGCGCTGAGGATGGCTCCATGGCCTCTGCCTCAGGTGCTAGAATGGCTCTGGCTGCAACGGAGCAACACCCCAGGTGGGCAGAAGATCACCCCTGGTGGGCGTGCCGGGTGGATCCCGGTTGGGCGCATGCAGGAGTCTGTCTCTCTGCCTCCCCGCTTCTAACTGTGAAAAAAATAAAAAAATTAAAAAAAAAAAAAGAATTCTAAGTGTCCTTTCTGGTTTTCCCTCCTTCGCTGGCTTTCTTGGGGGGTAGAGGCACGCGGCCAGGACTCAGCCCCTGTGCCCTGATGATGGGGCCTCAAGATACGTTTCTGTCCCTTACCCACAGGTTTGGAAACTGCGCACGGCAGATGCAGCGGTGACGGAACCGAAGATGTCAATTCATTAGCGGCTGTGTTAATCGGAATTAGAGCCTATCATTTATGGCTGGTGATCTAATTAGCAGCTGGTAACTCTATCGGCCATGGTTCACTGACTCTCCGTGCACCTCTGAAACTGAGACGCCCGTCACTTACAACGGAGAGGGGTGTGATGTCACCGGAGCTCCAAGCCCTTGGGCCGTGGCCGGCTGGGCTCTGACTGCAAGCTCCGCCCCGTCCCCTAAAGAGGCCGTGTGTTCCAGGTTAAATGGGTCAGTGCTAGGAGGGCAGGGCAGATGTGGATAAAGCCCTGAGACTTACTTCTCAGCCCCTCTCGCCCTCTCGCCCTCTAGCTGACGTACCTTTATGAAAGAGGACCTGGTCAGAACTCGGGTTCCCGGAATTATGTTCTGCCCCTCGAGTTAACTTCCCACCACCGGAGCCCCTGGACCCGAGAGGGAGGCTCCCACCGGCTCTGGTCAGTCTCCACGTCACTGCGTGTGTTGGAATTCCCTTCCTTCTCTAAGGGCGAACAATACTCCATGGCAGGGACGTTCTGTTTTGCTCGCAGAAATCTGGAAGTTATCTGTAGGGCAGCTAGTATGACACGGAAGAAAGAGTAAGGCTCAAAGATGAAAACTGGTGGGTATTTTTGAAGCAATGACATAGCCAGAAGGAGAAGGTGTGAGGAAGAGTCGTAGGGTCCTTAAGACAGAGGCAGAGAATGACCATTCACTTAGAGACCTCTCAGGAAGTCCATGAGCCAGCCAGCAAGTGAGACCGGCAGGTGGTGGGAAGTCACGAGGCCCCCGGTCTGGAGAGAGACGGCGGAAGGGGGAGCCCCGAGGAAGGACAGGGGCAGCCTCTGGTGAGAGCAGTTCCTGCAGAACCATTAGGCAGCATTCCAAGGGCACGAGGCAGGTGGAGGAGGGAGGGAGACCACGGTTCCTCCCTGCTGAGGAAGGGAAGGCCGGTGGCCGGTAGGTGGAGAGCACAGGGGAGCCTTCAGGATGACAGCGATGATGGGAGGGACCAGAGAGAGACCAGGGGTGGGGATGCTGGGAAGAGGGGGCAAGGGGAAGGGGGTCCTAGGGAAGGTAAGCAGAGATCAGCCAGGGAGACGGGGCAGACCAAGGAGCTAAGAGGCGGGAGAAGACCTCCAGGTGGACACGGAGGTGGCAGAATTGCTGGCTCCTCTCACCCTATCTTCCAGAGGGCCATCTGGTAGGACGAGGGGCCCGAGTGGAGGTCGAGAGATGGGTCAGGTTCCGCCACAGCCTCTCTAGGGAAGGGAGGTGTGGGGGGAAAAGGAAAATCTCCGAGTCCATGGAAGGAAGAAAGGTGCCAGCTGTGAGTGTGTGATTGATAGATAGACAGACAGATGATGGATGGATGGATGGATGGATGGATGGACGAACAAGTAGACAGGTAGACAGATAGATAGATGATAAGTAGATGGGATGGAGAGGTAAGCTAGGCAGATAGATAGACTGATAAAGAAGGCAGATGGATGGATAAAAAGTAAGTAGATAGGATGGAGTAGAAAAGAAAAGTAGAAAGATAGATAGGAAAATAAAGAAGATAGATAAATGATAAGTAGATAAGATGGAGAGGTGAGTTAGGTAGGTAGAAAGATAAAGAAGATGGATGGATGGATGGATAAAAGATAAGTAGATAGATATGATGACTAAGTAGGTTAGGTAGATAGAGAGACTGACTACACTAAAATGTGGAAATACTGCAGTACAGCTTTCTCTGGGGGAGGAATTATGGGTTTTTAATAATGTTTTATAATACCCAAATTTTCTACAAAGGGGATATTTTATTAGCCAGATAAAGCCAAGTCCAATTCTATGTTTAGAGATAATTGGGCACTAATCCAAAACAAAATGCTGAGCCGTTTGGAGAATCCAGCAGAGACAGAACACTGCAGATCTGTCGTGGAGCCAGTCGGCAGGGTCCCGGGGCTCCTGTCAGCTAAGAGGACGGGCTGGGAATAACAACAACGCTCTCGGAATGTCCACGATGCACTTGGAGTAGTAACACCAAGACGGCACACTTTGGAGACACGTACCGCCTCAGCCACCCTCCGAAGCTCACGCTGTCATCATGCCAGCTCTTTGGCAAGGAACAGGGTGGCCAAAGCTAATGAACTGGATTCATCCTGAGCAATGAAAAGGTGCAGCCCAGTAGCTCCAACCCCAAAACCTTAAGACCTAGACAGGATGAAGGATTCCGAGACAGGTGACAGGGACCGCAGGGGTGACACCAGGGAACAGGGACGGGGCAGGTCTGAGGAGACAGCGAGATCAAGGTGGAAGAGAATGGGGCACTCAGGCCAGGCATACTGGAGCCCTCAGCTCGAGACGAGTTTGGAGTGGAGGTCCTGCGTTTCTGGCCAGTTGGACTGTTCTCATGCTTCAAAACAAAGTGTGGCCTGACCAGGTGGTGGCGCAGTGGATAAAGCGTCAGACTGGGATGCGGAAGGACCCAGGTTCGAGACCCCGAGGTCGCCAGCTTGAGCGCGGGCTCATCTGCTTTGAGCAAAGAGCTCACCAGCTTGAACCCAAGGTTCCTGGCTCCAGCAGGGGGTTACTCGGTCTGCTGAAGGCCCGCGGTCAAGGCATATGTGAGAAAGTAATCAATGAACAACTAAGAAGTCGCAACGCGCAACGAGAAACTGATGATTGATGCTTCTCATCTCTCTCCATTTCTGTCTGTCTGTCCCTGTCTATCTCTGCCTCTGTAAAAAAAAACAACAAAAAAACAAAAACAAAAAACAAAACAAAACAAACAACAACAACAAAAAAGTGTGGAAAGCCCTGACTTATATTTTGAGCATGAGTTCAAATTCATATCATATTCATATTTCTATGATCGCTCCATTTCCTTAAAATACTATTATTATGACAGGGGTTCCTAAAACCACCCTTATTTGTTTATCACTTCTTTGTTTCTCATGAGACACACTCAGGTTGAAGTCGAGTCTTTGATTCTTTTTCATTCGTTTCTGTCCGAGACTGTCGTCCCCTAGGCTCTCACGGGATACAGCTTCTCCGTGGGCCTTGGGGTGAGTCATCTGTCAATCAAAGCAGAATGGACATGGCCACCGTGGGCGTGGCCCCTCGCCCTCTCTCCAGGGAGAACAGCCTCCCAACACCGCTGCGGCCAGAGGAGGAGTGGGCGGAAACGGGATGCATGCCAGCTTAGCCCGACCTCACTGGCAACACAGTCAGCATTTTAATTTCTCCTCGGTTGACTGTATCTCTTTCTACATGGGTTCCGAGAGGGAGAAGGGGGGGCAGTGTTTTATTGACCTCTTAATCCCACAGTAATATCTGAACCACCAATTTAGCACGGCTAAACATTTTTTTTACACCATTACCCAATGTGTGTGTATATGCATATATATGCATGCGTGTGCGTGTGCTTGTATGTGCACGTGCGTGTGTTTGTGTATGATTCTTCTATCCTCACGATTACTTGCTCTTCTCCCTTGCTTCTCTTTCTTAAAATATCTTTATCCTTATTGCCCCAAGTGATATTTCAGAGGTCAGTTTGGGAAAGAAACCTATGCAGATGTCAATGGACTCGGGAGAAGTCTCGGGAACACACTCAGAAAGGACACGTCTCACTGCTCCACAAGCACGAGTTCTGGGGTTAGAACACATCACTTCTCACCCGGACACCGGGACACTCACAATACCCCCCTCACAATGGAGTCCCCACCCCCAGCTGCAAACGACAGCAAAAGCCTGTGCCCACCATGGCTTACACATGAAGGAAAATGGCACCCTTGCGTGGGCTGCCTCGTTGCCCCCAATTTCTCACCCCTCCCTGCATCCATAGCCTTTGTCACATGACTCTGCTCAACATAAGAAACATCCAAACCTGTAAGAAGTTCTAGGAGTTTGTTTGGAAGCAAAATCTCAATGGATTGAGAAAGTGCTCTGGAATAATAGCAGTCTCACCACTTCTTGTATGCATCAGAATCAAAGGGGAGGACAGAAAGGGGTTGCATGAAATTGATTGGTGACAGATCAGGGAGGCAGGACAAGGCAAAAGGGGGGAAATCTCTGGGGCTGGATAAGAAGTAAAAATGTAGCTACTGAAAGTTCTTTTACATAAGCAGGCATGTGACAGTTCACAGTTAATCAACAAGATAATAACAACAAGGGGTGAGGAGCCCTGAGGAGCCGCCGCGCCACCTCACCCGCGGGGGGGTGTCAAGTACCAAAGGCTACAGAATCGATATTAATATTCTAAGAGGCTTGAAGAACATTATATTAATTTGGGTTAAGGTGTGCAGAGGAATTTTGTGAATAGTCTCTGTACTGTGTGATTGGCCTAAAACCAGGATGGCCCTTGGCATTGTATTGTGAATGCAAAGGGAAGGAAAACATGGATTCCCTGACATTCCACCACACCTGTGTGGAAAGGGGTGAATGGCTAGCCAGGTGCAGGAAGAGAAAAGCCAAAATAAACCTTTTTTTATAGTAATGAGCCATTTGCGGGCATTTGTCCCTGGAAACTACCTCTCCCATACAAATGCATATAGTTAGTGTGTGTGACTCTGGACAGAGAGATGGCAGATAAACACTAGAAAATATAGGAATGTCTCTTAATATGTAAGGAGACATCTTTCTACCATTGTGTTGACTTGTAAATTTTGTTTTCTCCAAAATGGTGTATGGCTTGCAAATGGAACATGGTCCTATCATGTTAAAGGACATGTGACTATAACCAATAGTGGTAAAGGGCACCTAACTGCAATTTTTGCTTCTATACTTCCCGCTTGCAAAACTATAAAAACTAAGTAGAACAAAGGGCCGGCGCGCTCTCCCTCAGATTTCTGTCGGAGTTGCCGCCGCTTGGCCAAGCTAGATAATAAAGCTTTGGTGTGTAATAGACGGATTTTGTGTCTTCAATGTTTCGAGTCCCTCCGGGTTAGACTTAACCGGCGGTTTGTTGGTACCAGCTCTGGTGAGATGCTTGCCCCCAAGGGCGGGGGCAGGCAAAGAAGATGACTCTTACATTTCCAAAGCACGTTATCAGGCACTATTATTGTCGCCGCAGAAGCCAACGGACAGGCTCGATTAAGGCTGCCGCAGACCAGCGAGGCTAGTCATTGTCCAGGTCCTGAGTGGGAACTGTGCGGAATGAAGGAATAAACTCAAAGAGAAAAAGGATGGGAACCGGAGGCCCCTTGGCAGCCTTTAGCTTGCAGAAGCGAGTCTCCATTCCCAAACCACTTTATTTATAGGGCAGAGCAAAGCCATTAGCAAATCAAAGAGATCTCTGATACAAAGTCACATTTCCAGGGCAACCCAAGAAGTCTCCCAAGTGCAGAAAACCCTTCATCCTGCACAACATCTTAACTTCACAAAACCAATAATCAAAAGAAAATTTGCCTCCAGCCTCTCCAAGGGACAGGGGGGATAGGGCCAGCAGAAACAAATCAGCCTCACAGATTACATGGAGGTGGGTGGGGGCAAAACAGCCTTTAGCAACTCAACCAAGCAAGGGAGGTGGGGGGCTGGGCAGATTGTCAGTTTACTGCCCGTCCCTCACACCTCTGTCCCCCCCAAAATCTAATCCACAAGGACCCTGTCAGCTTGCAGTCTCCAACTAAGGTAACAAGCACAGACCTTTCTTTGAGAACAATACCTCCCTAGGACATGACCACCCACCATGCACTGCTTTTTAGTTAAGACAGTTTTCATTTCAGACCGTCCTGTGTGTGTGTGTGTGGTTAGTTCAGGTCTCTGAGTCTGCCAGGCGGCCCTGCAGGCCTCCTCTGAGCTCGTCAGGGTCAGCAAGGGGCCCTTTTGTTGTCCACACTCTGCAGAAACTTTCACAGCGGGGAGGGAGGGGGAGGGGGGGCCCACAGGACACTCCCCTGCCGAGGGACAGCGGGCTTGGCCGCGGCTTGCTTTGGCTGGTGCTGACATGAGGGGACGTGGTGGTGTAAGCGACTCTTTAACAGCAGGCGTATGTTTATCAAAGAATAAGAGACCTTCAGGACAGAAAGATTTCTTTGCTTCAGCAATTTATGGGAAAATTACTGAGTCATTCAAATCCTTGGAGAATCCTGAGTTCTCTCAGTATGCCCAATTAGAATATGCAGGTAAAAAGCAAATAATGATTATTCCACTTAAAAAACTAACATTCTCCAGGCCTAAGGAGAACTTAGCAGAGCTGTCCTAAAATACGCTGACTGATCTTTCGCTGGTAGCAGCTCCTAAAACCATCCATCTCCTAAAAGGACTTTGCAGAAGCTAAAAGAAAAGAAAAGGAAAGAAACAAAAAAATCAGCAGGAAAGTCATTTTTCTCTGTCGTGTATAGAGGACGCTGGTGTTTTCCAAGCAACTCTTTATGCAAATAAGAATATTTGAAATAATTCAATGATTTATCAGTAATAGCCTCCACAGAGTTAGAACTATAACATTTTTAATTTTTTTGTTGTTGTATTTTTCTGAAGCTGGAAACGGGGAGAGACAGTCAGACAGACTCCCGCATGCGCCCGACCGGGATCCACCTGGCACGCCCACCAGGGGGCGATGCTCTGCCCACCAGGGGGCATGCTCTGCCCCTCCGGGGCATCGCTCTGTTGCAACCAGAGCCACTCTAGCGCCTGGGTCAGAGGCCAAGGAGCCATCCCCAGCGCCCGGGCCATCTTTTGCTCCAATGGAGCCTCGGCTGCGGGAGGGGAAGAGAGAGATAGAGAGGAAGGAGAGGGGGAGGGGTGGAGAAGCAGATGGGCGCTTCTCCTGTGTGCCCTGGCCGGGAATCGAACCCAGGACTTCTGCACGCCAGGCCGATGCTCTACCACTGAGCCAACCGGCCAGGGCAACATTTTTAATTTTTTTAACTTATTGATTTAGAGAGGGGGGGAAGGGAAAAAGAGAGAGAAACATGAATAAGTAAGTTCCACTTACTTATTCATTCATTCTTCATTCATTCGTTGATTCTTGTACGTGCCCTGACTGGGGATCGAACCTGTAACCTTGGTGTATCAGGATACTACTCCAACCAACTGAGCTACCCAGCCAGGGCTCATCAGAACTATGATTCATCTTAGTATCTTGTTCAACACTCATTTTGCAGGTTGGAGAAACCAAAGCCCAGGTGACCCCTTCTGTGAGGATCTCCAACTTCCTGCGACAGTCCTGGGTCCTTCCACTGCGTCCGACTGCCTTGTCAGGCTTCCTTCAGGAAGCCTTGCCTCTGGGGCCCTAATGAGCATGCCGGCACCGGTCAGCGAAGCCTGACAAATCTGCTCACAGTCCACTAGCTGAAAAAGCAGCTTCGAAATCCCAGTGGAGAGACAGAGAGACCTTCAGATACGCCAGCATGCTTATCGGATCAATCCACTCCAAGTGTGAAAGCAGTCACTGGTTCCTGAGACCGGCTTTTCTATTCTCTGTCCCATTCTGGAGGCGTTTGTTAACCCTGCTGACAAGGATTTGTCCAAGGGCTCACTGGGTGCCTTTCCCCCAGTGCTGATTAGGGATGACCTTAGGCAAGCCCACCTGCTGGGTAAGGGCCTCAGCACTTCCTCTCCTTCCCGCTGGACAGGAGTCCGTCCCCCCCTCCCCCCCAACTCAGACCAAGCCCTCAGCTGATGTGGCTCACAGGTCACAGTCCAAGAACCCATCCACAAGAGGCTAGACCAGTGGTTCTCAAAAGTGTGCACCAGGGCACACTGGTGAGCCCTAGAAATTTTCCAGGTGAGTTCTATGGTATTCCAGAGAAATATGTGCCTGTTGGGGACCAAAAAACCAACAGGGTTTTTGGAGTTTAGATTTTGGGGGGACAGAGGTGTGGGGTATTGGCTGTAAGTTAACAGTCTGCCCAACCCCCCACCTCACTTGCCTGATTAGGTTGCAAAAGGCTGTTAAGCTGTGGTGCTGGATTGTTTACACTACCCCCCATGTTCTCCGGAAAGACTGGAAGCAAGTTTCTTCTATCCTTTGTTTGGTGTAAAGTTAAGATGATATGTATGGTGGGGGTTTTCTGCACTCTATACAAGAGTAAAAAGACAGGAATTTTTCAATGTATTGAAGAAATGAGAGTTTGCCTTTCAAATAGATGCCCAAACATTGAACAAATTGCTAGGACACATCAGGCTCCTGTTTCTCATAAACACAAGAATGAAATAACATATTTGTGCCGGGACCTGCCAAATTTACTAAATCTTACTAAGAATGTATCTATACATATATATGAAAAGATAATTTTATTGTCATTTATTTTTTAACCCCTTTTTTACAAATTCTAAAAAGCATAACAAAAAAATGTAACATAAAAATGTTCTTTAATGTCAGAATAAATTTAATTTTGTCATATTTATTTTGTTTAATTACCATAAAAGCATGTTTGGACTTTATATTTTTTCTTTAATATTTGACTTAATTATTATAACATATTTCTCAGAAATTTGTATATAGTGCACTTACAATTATTTGTAAGATTTTTTTTAAATTTAATTTTATTTATTTATTTATTTCTGAAGTTGGAAATGGGGAGGCAGTCAGATAGACTCCCGCATGAGCCCAACCAGGATCCACCTGGCATGCCCACCAGGGGGCAATGCTCCGCCCATCTTGGGGCGTTGCTCTGTCACAATCACAGACATCCTAGCGCCTGAGGCAGAGGCCACAGAGCCATCCTCAATGGGCCAACTTTGCTCCAATGGAGCCTCGGCTGTGGGAGGGGAAGAGAGAGACAGAGAGGAAGGAGAGGGGGAGGGGTGGAGAAGCAGATGGGCGCTTCTCCTGTGTCCCCTGGCCGGGAATCGAACGCAGGACTCCCGCACGCCAGGCCGACGCTCCACCACCGAGCCAGCCGTCCAGGGCCTATTTGTAGGATTTTAAATGCACCCCGACTTCAAAAAGTTTGAAAACCACTGGGCTAGACTTTAAGCAACTGCCTACCTCTGTGCTTCTCCCAACCGCCAGCCTTAGAGAACAGAACTTTTCCAGGTCCAATCTGGACACTGCCCAGCACTCCCCAGTGAAGTGCATCTCCTGTTTCCCCGCTTAAAACACTGTGCATTTTAAACGGCTCAGTGGAGAAGATCTGATCACAAAAAGGAGACAATTGCAAAGGAGTGCCTGGTCAAGCAAGTAACCTGCACCATGAAGGGATCAAGCAAATCCTTCCCACCACAGCCACCCACTCCGCGGGCACATGTAAAGTCAGTTCTGGGAGGAGGTGGGCGGCAAGTTTTAGGTCATTGGGTCAGGGAGCTGCAGCCACAAATATATTAATAAATAAATAAAAATGGGGACCCAGGAGTTGGAAACCAGGAGCCATTCTACAGGTCACTTACCCACTCCCTCCTCCACCCATGGGCCTCATAGGAACATAGTTTCTATTACCAGTGCGTTTAATTAAAGTGTATATAGCAAATAAGACTGCAATTCATCTCATTTTACTAATGCTATCACACAATGTGACAGAAGAGGCAAGGGGTCCGAGGACCCCTCTGTCTTCAGAAACAAACAGAAATAGTTCCTTTAATATTAGTGTATCTATCACCCCCTCTGCATTCAACTACTTATGAATAGCAATCAGACAGTGTGATGACTCATGAAAACATTTAAATAGAGTCAATGATACAAGTCTGGTTTAAGAATAAGAATCCCCCCTTACTGGTAATTTCCACCAAGAAATGCAACTCTTCCCCACTTCCCCAAGGAGAAATATATCTGCCAAGAAGGACTCTTTGTGGTCAACTGGGCTCAAATTCATAACCAGAGTCCAGCAGGTGTTGCTCATGGAGGTGCCTGTCTATCTTACACACACACTCACACACACACGCGCGCGCGCGTGCGCGCGCACACGCACACTAAAATCCAGGGAAAAACCACAGGCTGACTGCCAACCCCGGCACTCGGCTCCTGCCCACTGAGCCGACCCTTATAAAGGAGTTCCCGGTATTGTATTTCGACCAATGGGCTGAGACTAGCCCCATCCAATTGGAGCTTCATAGCTGTGTCCTCATTTGTATTTCTACCAACCAACCAGAATTGCTCTATAACAACCAGGCAGAATGCACAATACCAACCAATCAGAAATTGACCAATTCGGACCAATCGGAACTGTGTTAATTTGGAGCCCTCATTTGCATATAAAACTGAAAAGACTGGGCACTGTAGAAGATGGCCACCAGTTTGTCTCTGTGGAGCTCAATTTAAGGTGCTTAACTAAATCTGGGTCTCCTGCGTTGTGGCTCTTTTTTCTTTCTTTTCTTTTTTCTTTTTTTTTTTTTTGCTCAAATAAATGCTTTCTATTCTTTTATTACAGTCTAAAATTAACTTTGGTTTACAGAAACATCAGAGATGGGAGCCCATTCTTAGGCACTGAGGACGGGAGATAGTGGCCAAGTGGGTGAGAAGTGGAAATGACTTGTGTATACGGTTACAGCTCCCTGGGCCAGCCCCTTTCCCGAGACAAAGAAAATGACACATACAACCCAGAGAGAGTCACCGGGATCTTAAATGTGGGATGCCATAAAAATAGAGCTCCCCATAACCCCGTAAACTTACAAGTTGGATATCTCCTACAGATGTTGCATTATAAATGTGTCAATGAAAATAGAAGTGGAAGTCACGAGCTGTTTGGGGGAAACCGCTAACAACAGAAAGGAGACCAGGAGCCTAGGTGATGAACCCTCTCCATCTAACAATCCCGCCAGCTGAGAAAGCGAGGCATGCCCCTTTGTGGTTTCCTAGACAACAGGATTGGATCCTCAGTGGAGGGTACATTTCATCTTCACACGGTGACAGTGAAAATACTGATTCGCACCTGTTTATCTCGGGTCAAGGGTACAGAAAGTTGTAGTGAATGGTATAAAGCATGAGACAACCTGGAGGGTGAGCTTCATTTCATGCCTTCCTCCAAATTAGGAAAACAAGAGAATGACCCATGCAGGGCTGTGGGTATGCTGAATAAACATGAAGAAAAGGAAGGAAGGAAGGGAGAGAAGGAGGGAGGGAGGGAGGGAGGGAGGGAGGGAGGGAGGGGGGAAGGAGGGAGGGAGGGGGGAAGGAAGGAAGGGAGGAAGGGAGGGAGGGAGGGGGGAAGGAGGGAGGGAGGAAGGGAGGGAGGGGGAAGGAAGGGAGGGAGGGAGGCGGGAAGGAAGGAAGGAAGGAATACAGGAAGTAGGTAGATGAAGATAAGGAATAAATCACAATCTCTATTTAGATAACTTCCACTTTCCAAGGCTTGTGGAAAATTTGAGCAGCAGCAGCTTGGAGACATACTCGTGGGGAACACAGTCAATAATACTGTACTAACTATATAAGTTACATAACTTCTCATCGCAGGGCATACACACCTGAAACTATTAGCATATTGTATGTCAACTGTAATTGAAAAATTGTAACTGACTTATATTTTAAGAAAATTTTAAATAAGAAAATATAATCAGGTTATGACTGTCATGTTTATTTAAAAATAAATGTTTCTGCTTGTTCTGGTTATAGAAGGAATTCCTGTTCATTGTAGAACATTTGGGGGGGAAATATCAAAACTCCTTGCTACTTTGAGATAACTGTTAATCACTGTCTCCCATTTGCATATGGTACACGTGAATCGATTTCATATAATTGGCATCATGCATCTATTGAATTGTGTGTCGCGTGCTTTGAGTTTCGTGTAAAATTGCCGCTGGGACATCTTTCCATGTTCAAAATTCTTGGAAGACCCCTTTATTACACGCATGATGTAGATATAATTGACGTAACCTACCCTCTTTTTTTTTAAGGGTTATATATATATATATATATATATACCTAAATAATATAGACACAAAGATAGGTTTCCGGGCTGTCAGCTCTTCGGTAAGAGCATGCACGTTTCCAGCTATGCAGATGTGGGAAACCCCCCCCCCCCCAGGCCTGAGTGCCCGCCTACCTCCTGGGTCCCTGCTGCAAAGCCTGGCCTCACAGTCATGTGTAGTTGATTTATTAGACAAGCCAAGAAAGACAGCACACCGTTGTTTACACTGACAGGTTTTGGGTGACCAATTATACGTAAGTTGCGTCACCCGTGTCTCCTCGCCTGCGTGCAGAGAGAGCTACAGTGCCCTTTGCCCAGACTTCGCTTCACGGTTTGGGTTATTCTCCTCGTAGCGCTCTGTCCATCGCCAGTTGTGGCCACAGTACAGCCTGAGCTCTACGTCGATCAGGCGTCCCCGATTCGACCTCCCCGTGCAGTGGGACACTCCTGCTTATCAGCAGGGCTGGCAGCCTCTTCGAGACGACTCTTGAGGCGGCTATGAGGATGCTACTCATCAGTGCCACCGGAGGAAAGGCACGACCGACGACACACAAATTAGTTGCAAGAGTCACTCAGGCAGTTTATTACGCACAAATCCTTTTGGCGTGCCTGGGTACAGCTCAAGGGGGCCCCGTTGGCGTGCTCCTCTCGGCTGTCCTTGGTCAGAGCTCAGAGCGGAGTGGAGACAGTCCACATCAACGCTGGAGTCTGGGTGACTACCGCAGCAGGGGGCCCCTCAGCTTTAGTACCTTTTCTGGCCAACGCCTTCTAACAGGTGTCAATCTACAGGATTATCACCTCAAACCACCTTTTTGGGAGTTCCTCGCATGTAACCCCTTTTATGTTAATCTACTGAAATGTTACATCAAACCACTCTTAAGGTATTTGTAGGGAAGCTTCTTGTTTATGTTAACCTACAGAGTTATGACATCAAGCCACTTCTAATCTATGTATGAGTTCACACTCACACCAACTGAGCCCTGCGTGAAAGGCAGTCTGTCTATCATATCTGCACACACTAGATTACTTCCTATCCAGACAGCATAACCTTATTTCATTTCCTTAATTGCTTTTAATATTATATCTTAATTACTCTTACATATCTTTCATATTTTTCTATATTTCTATAGATTTAATTACTATTCCCTGATATTACTGCAACGGTGATTCATCCTCTGACTGTCATATTTTGACAGATCCGTTTTCCATGTGTGACGTCTCCCTTTTGTCTCTTTGTGACTTTGGACATGCATGTAGTGACAGTCAGCAGACACAGCGGTCTGGCAGGGCAGGGTGGTGTGGGGGCCCAGCCCGGAGCTCAGTGGCTCTGCTGGGCTGGTCGGAAGGGACCCCCCTGCCTCAGCTCCAGCCTCCTCATCGGCAGAATGAGGGAGCTCTCTGTCCTTCTCTCCTATTGCTCCCAGCTCCCCGAGTATTCATTGTGTTGGGACTTTTTTTTTTGCACAAGAAGCTAAACTTGGTTCATTCTTCCTAAACTTAAGTAGCAAATGCCACCCAGAAGAATGAAATGACTCAGAAAATCGTGCCCCTCAAGAAACCTCAGAGGCATGATTTATGTTTGCTTGAAATCTTAAGATTTTTTTTTTTCTTTAAGCACCTTGAGCATGGTTGTTAACTTTTGTTCATTGTAACTCTGGCCTCTTCTAGACCACACGGTTTCCACAAAGAGTTCTTCTTGTCTGGGTTTTGAAATCCTTGTGATCTAGCATATAAGGACATGCATGATATGTACACATGGGTGATGATGCCCACGCCCTTACCCAGGTATTTAGGTGGAACGGAAACACACCAGGCCCGCTCTTTAGAGAATTTATAGTCATTAGTCTAGCCTCAAGCACTTTCTTTTTTTTTTTTTTTTTGTATTTTTCTGAAGCCGGAAACGGGGACAGACAGTCAGACAGACTCCCGCATGCGCCCGACCGGGATCCACCCAGCACGCCCACCAGGGGCGATGCTCTGCCCACCAGGGGACGATGCTCTGCCCCTCCGGGGCGTCGCTCTGCCTGACCAGAGCCACTCTAGCACCTGGGGCAGAGGCCAAGGAGCCATCCCCAGCGCCCGGGCCATCTTTGCTCCAACAGAGCCTCGGCTGCAGGGGGGGAAGAGAGAGACAGAGAGGAAGGAGCGGGGGGGGGGGTGGAGAAGCAAATGGGCGCTTCTCCTGTGTGCCCTGGCCAGGAATCGAACTCAGGTCTCCCGCACGCCAGGCCAGGCCGACGCTCTACCGCTGAGCCAACCGGCCAGGGCCAGCCTCAAGCACTTTCAAGGGAAGTGATGAATTCTCCCTTAACTCACACCAAAGGGCCGACTCGGCTGCAGGCAGGAGGTGAGCCGAGGACAGAACGGCTCGGACTTTGCCTGTGGTTGACCTTTCCTCCGGTCTGGAGAGACGGATCTTACCTAAGTCCCCTACAGAGCCGAACGGTTTTCCTCCTTGGAGTTGGTGAATGATTGCAGAGAAAAACCGGTGGCCCGTCACAGAAACAGAGACCTGTATGGGCACAGCTGGGGACGGGTAGGATAGTCGGTAACAAGCCGGACACCTGTTGTATCCAAGTAAAGATCTCAGAAAATGAAGAGGGGGAGGAAAGGGCCAGAAAAGAGAACATTAGCAGGAAAACGATCTGACCCCGGCGGACGCTGTGTTGTCAGTCGCTTTATATGGGCAATGTCATTAAATTCTCACAGCACGCTCAGGGGACAGGAGGCATCCTCTCCCCTGTCACCACTGTCTCAGTTTCAGAAAGCGTTCTCCAGTTATATTGCGATACAACTGTCATCCGTGTTCCAACCCGTTCGCGTCTGGCCCGTGGCCAAGCCCGTGTTCCCTGCCTGGCATGGTGAGGCTGCCCGGTGCAGGTAGGGGCTCCCGCATCCGGAATCTCTCTCCGTGCCGACCGGCGTTTGTTTGCATGGAGACTGGCTGTTGTGATCTCAGAGGAGATTCCCCAGGACGGCTGGCTACCGTGCCCGCTGAAATGGAGCCACTCAAAACTAGGCTTCATCGTCAGAGAGAGAGAGAGAGACACAGGGCAGACAGATACCCACTGAGACAAGAGGTCATAGGTGAGAATGAGTAAATCAATCAAATTGTCCCACAAGCCATTTCCATTTCTGCTCCTGGAATACACTGGGTGGGGCACAAGTAGGCTGACCGTTTTTCATACAGAAAAGAATAGACTCAGGCCCTGGCCAGGTTGGCTCAGTGGTAGAGCGCTGGCCCGGCGTGTGGAGGTCCCGGGTTCGATTCCCAGCCAGGGCACACAGGAGAACTGCCCATCTGCTTCTCCCCCCTCCCCCCCTCCTTCCTCTCTGTCTCTCTCTTCCCCTCCCACAGCCAAGGCTCCATTGGAGCAAAGTTGGCCCGGGCGCTGGGGATGGCTCCTTGGCCTCTGCCCCAGGCGCTAGAGTGGCTCTGGTTGCAACGGAGCAACGGCCCAGATGGGCAGAGCATCGCCCCCTGGTGGGCGTGCCGAGTGGATCCCAGTCGGGCACATGCAGGAGTCTGTCTCTGCCTCCCAGCTTCTCACTTCAGAAAAAAATACCAAAAAAAAAAAAAAAAATAGAATCATTCGTAAATGATAACACAGGAATAAGCTGTGTGTGTCACATACTCAACAGCTGCCAGCCTACTTTCACTGCACCAGGATCGTTCATGGTCCCATTCAGCCACGGGAGCACAGGGCGGACAGCATGTTGCTCTCTGATGGGCGGAAGGGGAAGCCTGAGATTTGGGAGGAGGTGGTCTGGGAGGAGCCCCGGCAGACTCAGTGATGGGCCCACCCTGGACCTGGCTCCAATCGTACGCTCTCCTTCGGTGAGTTTACGGCTCATTCTGTCTCCAACACGGAGTCGACCGCATGTGAGACACAACTGACACAGCCTGTCACCTTCAAACTTAATTTCGAACCCAGCAGATTCAGATGGCCCCCCTACCTCCCAAATGTGTTCACCTGGTAAGTTGACTAGAGAGAGGGGAAAACAGGAAGGCGGAAATGAGCGAGAAATCCATCCTCTTGGTCAAAAAAAAAAAAAAAAAAGAATTCACCCACCAAGAAACCACCACGGGAGTGAGGGGGGGGGGTCTGGAGGTGAGCAGGTCCTCCCCGGAGGAAAGCGCGGTTGACCGTGGCCATCGGCAGGCACTCAAGGGGACCCGTGGGGACACAACAGCACAGAGTCACAGAAGTGTCTTTCATCACCAGCCCTGTCGGGGAAAGGTGAAAAAAAAAATCCCTGTATAATGCACATTTCAGAGCACAGCAGGGTGTGTGTGTCAGCTCCTGGCCGCTAAACTCTTAATAGAACGGGTGCGTCTGATGTGTTCCCCGCACCGAGGGCCGCGGACCCCACAAAAACCCACGTAACAGGCGCCAAGTGAATGAAAACTCAGCCAAGATCATCCATCTGACTGACGCGTCTCCTCAAGCTGTGCTGCTGTTATGACAAGATGGATATTTCAAATCAATAACCGACGCGGTATCCCGACCCCGTGGTGTTTAACTTTAATCAGTTGTCATCTTTAATAATGATTCCAGACAGGACCCGCCGGGCAAAGGGGGCTTTAGAACTTGTGCGGCACATAAAAAGGTGTGTGTGTGTGTGTGTGTGTGTGTGTGTTGCCAGCCAGACATCTCCCCTGGTGGCTTATTTATGCCCTTTAATCCTCATCCCTAAATCACAACAAAGAAAGTCACAACAAAGAAAGCAGACGTTTCTCTGACCCCCCCCCCCCGGAAAAAGCATTAAAATTTAAATGTTTCTAAGATTCCCTGCTTTTGAAGCTTCCTAGGAGAGACAGCTCATCAGATAGAAACGATTGACTCTCTAATTGGCTGCGCATGTAGGGAATTTTTATGCATGGGAGGCTGGGGGCTGGGGAGGGGTGTACAGCCACCTTCGTTTCCATCAATAGATGCGTCCGACCATGCGTTCTTTGTCACTGGGTCACACTGCCCCTTTCACAGCCAAGAGCACGTCCACAGACATTGCACCTGCATCAGGAAATAGGCGGCCCTATTTTTAGCTTCTGACGCTTTGAGTAAAACCTCACAATTAGGTCTAATTACGATGCGCGCAGGACCACGGCCGTTACGTCTGTCTGCTGGCCCAGGGGAGCCTGGATTCAGAGCCCAGGTGTCCCGTGGCCCTGGTCTCCCCCCCCCCTCCAAGTGCGTCTTTGCTTCTGCAATCCCAAGAGAGGGGCCTTCACGTCCAATTCGCAGTACAGATAAGGACCTTTCAGGAGCAGAGACATCCTAGCCCCCACCCCAATCACCTCAAGCCGGAGAGATACAATAATGATGGTAAAAAGCATGACCATAAGTGGGGTGGAGACTCCAACAACCCCCCCCCTCCTCAGGCATCCAATGGGGCTGGTCGTTCTCACTGGTGTGTTTTAAAGTCTATGGGGGGGGTGGGGTGAGTACAGGACATTGCACACACCTCACTCCCATTTCTCCCCAGTGCTGTCATCTTAGAGAATTCAAGTTCTAGATCAAAACCAGGGAACTGACCAGATTCAGACCTCACCAGCGATTACATGTAATCGTTTGAGGGATGCCGGGGACAGTGGGGGTTCTGAGCAATCTCACACCTCTGTAGATTTGTGGAACCCCCCCACCCCTACAATCTAGATTCAGAACTCCCTCGTGACCCCTTTGGAGCCACACCAACCTCCTGGCAACCACAGACATCTCTGCAACTTGGCAGAACCTGTCACGACCTTCTGTCTGGTTGTCCTACAAACTGTCGGGAGTGGGGGTGGGGAAGCCCCTGAAAGTATATAACTGTGTATCTGTCGATGTCTCCTTTGAACTCTCTGAGCTTTAGCTTTGTGTGTGCCACGATTTTTGGAGCTTGTGTGTTTTGTATTGCTTGCTGTATCTATCTCCCTGGTTAGACTGATCTCTTAATGACTGAAGTGAGCTGTAGAAAGCTTATGCCAAATTTGGGTTATGTTTTTTTTAATCCGCTCTGACAATCCCTGCCTTCTAACTGGTATGTTTAGACCTTTTATATTTAAAGTAAACAGTGTCTGTTGTGGGCTAACGACCTGCCAATTGACTTCCTGTTTTCTATTTGTTTGTTTTGTCTTGTATTCCCTGTTTTCTTTTCCTTGACTTCTTCTAGGGGAGTTGGACTAAATCTTGAGGGAGTCTATTTTGATTTATCTAGCCATGCTTTTGATTAGGTCTCTCACGTATAATAACTGAGGGTTTACTTTGGGTGGAACCACGTGCATAAGTAATATATTTATCGACCGGCATCAGCATTTTACTGCTTTGAGCCGAGTGTAGACACCTTACATCTATTTAGGTCTTCCCGAGGATAGACCTCCTTGCTGGCTACAGAATTCAGTGGACACTACGACTCTTTCAGCACTTATAATGGAACCCGTTCTATGTCTCCCATGGTTTCAAGCGAGACATGGATCATTGTTTAAATTGCTTTTTCTATAGGTAAAGCTTCCTTTCTCCTTGGTTGCTTTCAAGATTTCTTTTTCTTTTCAGAAGTTTGATTATGTTATATTTGGTTTTTTGGGGGGTTTTTTTGGTATGAACTTCTTTGGGTTTATCTTGTTAGTGGTTCATTAAGCTTCTTGAATCTTATAGGTTTATTTATGCCTTTTGTTCAATGTGGTGAGTTTTCCAGCTATTATATTTTTGAATTTGTTTTCAGCCCCCCTGTCCCCCTCCCCAACACACACACACATACTTCTTCATTTCCTGCAGGTCTCTGGTGATGTAAACGTTAGGTCTTTTGTGATTCCCCCAGATGGTTCTGTTCTTCCCTCAAACATCTCCATTTTTTTCTCTGTTACCCTATGGGGGTAATATCTACTGATCTGTCTCGGAGTTAACCCGTTTCCTCTGTCTGCCTTCTCCAATCTCCCAGCTAGAAAGTGTATTAGTTTTATTTATTTTTTTATTTCACTTATTGTATTTTTCAGTCCTATCATTCTCTTTGCTTGATTTTTTTTTTTTTTTTGTATTTTTCTGAAGCTGGAAACGGGGAGAGACAGTCAGACAGACTCCCGCATGTGCTCGACCGGGATCCACCTGGCACGCCCACCAGGGGCGATGCTCTGCCCCTCCGGGGCATCGCTCTGCCGCACCAGAGCCACTCTAGCGCCTGGGGCAGAGGCCAAGGAGCCATCCCCAGCGCCCGGGCCATCTTTGCTCCAATGGAGCCTCGGCTGCAGGAGGGGAAGAGAGAGACAGAGAGGAAGGAGGGGGGGTGGAGAAGCAGATGGGCGCTTCTCCTATGTGCCCTGGCCGGGAATCGAACCCGGGTCCCCCGCACGCCAGGCTGACGCTCTACCGCTGAGCCAACCGGCCAGGGCCTCTTTGCTTGATTTTTATAGCCGACATTTAATTGCTGAGATTTTCTATTTTTTTCCCCACTTGTTTCAAGACTGACTATAATTACTCACGGAAGCTTCCTTACGACTGGTGCTTTAAAACTGTTGTCAGAAAACTCCAACATCTGATCCTCTCAGTATTACCATCTGTTGACTCCGTTCTCGCTCGATTTTCCTGACTCTTGGCATGATGGATGATTTTTCAATGGTTTGCTGGACATTTTGGGTAGCATGTTGAGCAGCGCTAAATTCCATCATATCTTCATTTTTAGCAGGTAACCACCCCCCCCCGTTTAGGTGTATGTAGCATGAATATCTAGGTGGAGTGGACACACAGGTCCCCCAGGTAGCCCCGCGGAGCCTTCCCTGCAAAAAATTTCCACGTGGCCTCACTCTCTGACTCTTAACACCTCACTGCAGAAGTGAGGCGCAGGAGTTGAGCTTTTTCCTTCCTAGCAAAAGCAATGCACTCACCCCTCTCTGGGCACACTGCCTCCGGGGGGGGGGGAGGTCAGGGTGAAAACAAAGGGCTGACGTGAGTTGCTTCATTGCTGGAAGGAAGGGGGGGAAGCTCGTCCCCTGCCAAGCTCCAATGACCCGAGTGATTGAGGGGGAAGGGGAGAAAGGTCAGCCCCAGCCCCTAACCATCATAGTGTCCCTTGCTGGTAGAGGTCGCGGTAAAGGCTGGCCTTCCTGCAGGGTCCCACCAAAACCTGGGTGGGTCGAATCAGCGGCATGTCCACAGCCCCGCCCTCATTCTCACTGTTGTTGGGTAGAAGGGAAGACTCAGTGGGCATCTGAAGTGGAGAAACAGACAGCCACCCTCTGCCAGTCTTGCTGCCACTGCGAGGAGGGCACTCAGCTCCGCCTGAGAGCTGTTGACGCCACGCCCTGTGGGGTGGCCGTGCAGAAGGCTCATGAGCCCCCACAGATGGCCTCATGCTGTTCCGCTGCTGCTGGGTCAGGGGGCGGGTGAAGCTCTCCGTTGCCCCCGATCGACAGGACCCCACCGGGCAGAGGCCAGATCACATCTCTGCTGAGCCCTGTCAACACCACCCCAGCGGGAGACCAGGAGCTCGGTGGCAGCCGGGGATGGCAGGACCAGCTCCCTGATTAGCACAAGGTCACCACCTGGGAGGGCCACCCGAGTACTGGGACCGCCAGCTTCTGCGACGCGGGGGCTGATGGGTGACGAGCTCCAGGGTTCAGTCCTGCTGGGACCAGAGGATGAGAGGAAAGTCAGACACACTTTCTGTTCTTGTGAGGCCGCCCTGTTCCCGGTCCTGTGCCTTAGGACACCTGCTGGGAGCTTCCGGGCTGCGACCTTCGCCAGCACAGCGTCCCGGAGGCCACAGAAAACCCAGGGAACTCCCCACCAGGCTGTTCGCCCGTCCTGCGCCCCCGGCGGTGAGCTGCCTCCTCTCTCGGCCTCGAAGGTGTTTCCGCGGGTTGTGGTATGTGGTAGTTCCTGGAATGTTTTCAGCTGGAAGAGACGGGAACCGGGAGGAATGAGGATGCTCCGTCTTGGCCAGAATTGGAAATCCATTCTTTATTTATACATCCATTCATTGTTGGTAGTCTACCTCTCCATGTGGGAGGAGATATATAAATATATATATTTTTCTTTTTCTGTGGGGGGGTAGTTTTCTGAAATGAGAAGTGGGGAGGCAGAGAGACAGACTCCTGCATGTGCCCAATCGGGATCCACCCAGCATGCCCACCAGGGGGCGATGCTCTGCCCATCTGGGGCGTTGTTCCGTTGCAACTGGAGCCATTCTAGCGCCTGAGCCGGAGGCCATGGAACCGTCCTCAGTGCCAGGGGGCCAACTTTGCTCCAATGGAGCCTTGGCTGCAGGAGGGGAAGAGAGATAGAGAGGAAGGAGAGGGGGAAGGGTGGAGAAGCAGATGGGTGCTTCTCCTGTGTGCCCTGACCGTGAATCAAACTTGGGACTTCCACACACTGGGCCGAAGGCCAGGGCTGGGAGGATATTTTGGGGACCTTTCACTTTGTAAAACGCAATGCACATCTTTTCCTATGTCTCTTGGCCATCTGGATGTCCTCTTTGGAGAAGTGTCGATTCAGGTCCTTTGCCCAATTCTTAACTGGCATGTTTTAGTTTTGTTTTCATGGTGTTGCGTTTTATAACTTCCATATAAATCTTGGATAGGAAGCCCTCATCAGACGGGATTGGTGAATACGTTTTCCCCATTCACTGGGCTGTCTTTTCATTTGGTTGATGGTTCCTTTGGTTCTTCAAACTCCTTTTCCGTTTGATGTCGTCCCATTTGTTAATTTTATTATGCTGAGCGAAATAAGCCCATCAGAGAAAGACAAGTCCTATATGATTTCACTGATATGTGTGAAATCTTCCAAACAGAAAAAATGAACTGAAAAACAAAATGGGAATAGACTCACAGACACAGAGAACAGACCGACAGATGTCCGAGGGGTAGAGGGTTGGGGTGCTGTGTGAACCAGGCAAAGGGACTCAGCAAAGAAAGCAAAGCTCAGAGACACATATGAACAGTGAGGTGATTATGAGAGGGCGGGGTGGGGGGAGGAGATGGTGCAGGGGGATAAATGGTGAAGGAAGGAGGAGACTGGACTTGGGCGGTGAACGCACAGTACTATATACAGGGGACGTGTTATTGGATGGCACATCTGAAACTGAGGTGATCTCATCGACCAATGCCAATTAAAAAAACAAACATCAAAAATGCAAAATCTTAGGCATGGGACAGGTAAGTCAAAGTGCTCCAAAAAAGGCTAAATGTACATATAGATCTTATTAAAGGGTAAGAGGCAAGAACCCTAAAAGCATCTATTAGAGTTGCACCGAATGACATTGTCTCTACAGCAACCTTCCGCTTCCCACACGGGACAGGGGAAGAGTAGGAAATGGGTGTTTGGGGAAGAGACAGTGTGAGGTCACAGAGGAACTTTGCCGTTCAGGTCAACACCCATGCTGGACGGGCCAGGGACTCCTGACCAGCCCCCTCTGATCGTCTGTCTGGGCCAGGGACTCCTGACCAGCCCCCTCTGATTGTCTGTCTGGGCCAGGGACTCCTGACAGCCCCCCTGATCGTCTGTCTGGGCCAGGGACTCCTGACAGCCCCCTCTGATCGTCTGTCTGGGCCAGAGTTTCCTAACTTCCAAAGAGGACAGGAGAAAAGCTCATCTCCCCTCCACAGAGGTGAGGCGTTGCTGCTGCTGTTGTGAAGTGCCAGCGAACCCCTTCACCTGGCTAGCATTCGGGTCAATTATAACGCTGTACACATACAACAAGGAACGTCAGTCAACAAGGCTATGTTCAATGGATGACAACAATAACAGGTATGGGCGTTCAAACGGCATAGGCCATCCAGACCACCGACGAGGTTGATGAGGATAAAACCTCCGTCTCTTCCAGATCACTCCAAGTTGAATGTCTCTGACCTTGGGCCGTTACTGTACAAAGTGCACACATGCCCGCAATCGCGCGCGTGCGCGCACACACACACACACACACACACACACTGTCACTTTTCAGCCTGAAGTCACTACTTAAAAGAAAGCATGCTTACTTAAGGACAATAGCCCTAAAAAAATAAATAAATAAAAATGAAAAAAAAAGGGCCTCTGAGCCCTGGCCGGTTGGCTCAGCGGTAGAGTGTCGGCCTAGCGTGCGGAAGACCCGGGTTCGATTCCCGGCCAGGGCACACAGGAGAAGCGCCCATTTGCTTCTCCACCCCTCCGCCGCACTTTCCTCTCTGTCTCTCTCTTCCCCTCCCGCAGCCAAGGCTCCACTGGAGCAAAGATGGCCCGGGCGCTGGGGATGGCTCCTTGGCCTCTGCCCCAGGCGCTAGAGTGGCTCTGGTCGCAACATAGCGACGCCCAGGATGGGCAGAGCATCGTCCCCTGGTGGGCAGAGCGTCGCCCCTGGTGGGCGTGCCGGGTGGATCCCGGTCGGGCGCATGCGGGAGTCTGTCTGACTGTCTCTCCCTGTTTCCAGCTTCAGAAAAATGAAAAGAAAAAAAAAAAAAAAGGGCCTCTGAGAAACTCTTCAATAATAACCCATCCCAGTGTGACGCTACTATTTTTAGGTTCTGCCAGAAAACGAATTGTTCAGCTGAAAGCATGACTCCTCCACTTTTTGCCCCAAGTACCGTATTATTACTTATGGTCAATTTTTAAGGCGCCAATCGGGTCATTAATTTCCATGACTCGGCGGCTGCGGAAGAGCAAGGAGCAAGAGGGTTTTTATGGCGGCTCTCTGAGAAGTCATCCGTTAGAGGTGATGGATTCTGCCCTCCGCGGGCGTCCTGCGTGGGCACGAGCCGGAGCCGGAGTCGCTGGGGCGTGCAAAGCCGAGGCGGGGTGGAGGAAGGCAGAGGGAGGCCATGACCCCCTGCGGACCTGTCGCGGGCCGCTGGCTGTTGTACACGAGGCAATCTAGGATGCAACAGGCGGACGGGGATGAATGGGAGACCGGCTGCAAGCCGCACGGAGCCTGCCAGTTCTGATTCGTCCTCATGAACCGTTATTGCACGTCCAAGGTGGGGACCAGGAAGGAAGCAGGAGGCTGGGAAGGGAATTGGTGTCTCCTTGGGGTCCCTCGGATCTCCCACGAGACTGGAAGTGTCCGTGGGAACAGAGTCACTGATAGGGTGGTTGAGACAGCTACGGACGGACTCCCAGGTTTGGGGACGCCCTCCCTCGAAGGAAGTAATCTCCCTGCATTGCACGATCCGAGGGAAAAGATGAAGACAGCAGAAGCTGCCCTCAAAGGGAAGACAGTGTGGGAAGAGAAATTTAAAAAAAATGCAGAGATAATCACTTCCTGGGCCAGAAAGGGGTTGGGCAAGGGGTCCAGGGCTCACCGTGTCCAGCGTGACCACTTCCAAACTGGAACATCTCTCTCTGTCCCTTCCCCGGGGAGGCCAAGCACAGTCCTTTGAAAATGACCTCAGCAGGATAAGGATAAGAAGGCGTGCCTCCCCCGCCCCCTCCAAGGCGCACCCTTTGTTGTAGATGTGTGGACATGCTTTCGGTGTGAAAATAATGGGGTTCTTGTTCACAGAAGGTGCGCCTCTCTGTGTCTCAGGAGCAGTCCCTAACCTGTGCCTCCCTAACCTGTGCCTCCCAGAACATCACAGGTGCCTATCCCGTTTCATTACGGAGGACAACAGAGAGGCGGTGTGGTAAGTCTCACACTAGGTCAGGGAGCCAGAGATTCAAACATCCGAGTCTGAAAAGCGAACCGCCAAACAGCCCCCCAGGGTTTCGGGCACCACTGGTGTGGGTGTAGGGTCCTCCTTTCTCGAGGACGATCAGGGGTGGGGGTGTCCAGGAGGTGAGGGGACGAATCTCAGGGCGAGGGAGGCAGCGTGCCAACGTGAGGAAGGAAGGTGGACCCCACGGAGGCATCCTGTGAGCCACAGTGTGAGTCCCCTCCACGAGACTCAGGCAGCGTGTGGGGGGCAGAGGACAAGGGGGCTGAAGACAGTCCCATGCAGGCGGCAGCACCACGGGGCTTGGGCTAAAAACACCAGCTGTGCAAATGACAAAAACAACAACAACAACAAAAAAAACCCCAAATACGAATTCTAGGCCCTGCCTCCAGGTCTTCTAATAAAACACAGACACGAGAACGAAAAGTCTGGGATTCACAAGAGTGACCATGTTGATATGGATCAGACGATGAGACATGGAGCGATGTGTACTTTGAGACATCTGACAATATCGATACGTGGATACACTCAAGACACAGAACAACTCTCACTTTTGTCTGTGTGGCCTTTGGTGGCCACGTGGCCACGTGGCCTTTCCTTTCTCACTTTTTTTTTTTTTTTGTATTTTTCTGAAGCTGGAAACGGGGAGGCAGTCAGACAGACTCCCGCATGCGCCCGACCGGGACCCACCCGGCATGCCCACCAGGGGCGGAGCTCTGCCCACCTTGGGGAGTTGCTCTGCTGCAATCAGAGCCATTCTAGCACCTGAGGCAGAGGCCACAGAGCCATCCTCAGCGCCCGGGCCAACTTTGCTCCAATGGAGCTTTGGCTGCGGGAGGGGAAGAGCGAGACAGAGAGGAAAGCGCGGTGGAGGGGTGGAGAAGCAGACGGGTGCTTCTCCTGTGTGCCCTGGCCGGGAATCGAACCCGGGACTCCCGCACGCCAGGCCGACGCTCTACCACTGAGCCAACCAGCCAGGGCCTCTCACTTTTTTAAGCCTTTAATTTTTCCTCCAGAGACCAATCGTTGGTTCCTTAAGACCCTGTATCAGGTAAATACGAGATATTTCACAGCCAAGTGATACAGCTACAGCCACAGAGTGAAGGGGTAGAAAAATGGTGTCATGCACTTAAAAAAAAAAAAGGCACACATAAAACCCCCGATCATTTTCCTTTCAGGGTTTTGAGACCTCTTCACATTTTCCACATTAAGAAAAATAAATTAGAAAAAAAAAATCCCATCGCTGGGCGGTTCGCCGCCGACAGAATTCACAAGGCTCAGAGGAACGGCCACACGTGTGGCCAAGTGTGACACCCAGGGACCTGCTCCATCCGTGTCACACCTGGGAGGGTGGGGAGACGCTGCAGGAACCTCGAAATGGGGGACACGTTCCCCCCAGTCCTGACCCTGGACGGACACGGCCGGAAAAGAACCCCCCTATACAGGCAGGCAGCATCTTTATCCAGCAGGGACTGAAGCACTTCCACCTTATTCCATCGAAGGACCAGCGGAGTCTGTAAACAGAGTCATGTGCTTTGTTGGAAATGCTGGGGGGGGGGTTGGGGTTGGGGTTACTTTACGGAAGCATCATCGTTACCCGTTGCGGGTTTGATTAATGTGGTTTGGCTTTTCATGGCCCACGCAGCTTTCTTGTGTCCCACCCACTTTGGGGCTGACGTGTGTTTGGATTTGGTTTGGCGATGAGGACACTGAAAATACGTCTTTGGAAGGAGATGCTCCCCGCCCCCCAACACCACAGGGACAGGGTGGGGAGGAGAAGTTGGGGCCCCCTGCGAGCCAGAAACTCTGGTTTTATTTCCGAGCTGCTTTCTACATAAAAGTGCCTGATCCTCTCTCACGAAGAGTTATGTTTTTGTTTCCTCCTCCCGTCTGAAAAATTTGTGGGTTCACTCTGAGACGGCCAGCCAATGCTCTCACTGCAGGAAGGAGGGATAATTCCCCTGCACAACCGCCGTAACTAATGTGTGTTTTTTTTCTTCCCTCTCCTTTTCTGTAGTTTATCGTTATCTCCTTCTTTCCACTGGATGCTCAGGACCTTATAGGCTGTCCAACAACGTATAATTTCTTCTTGCTGTAGCTTGCCCTCATTTTTTTTTTTTAATTTTAATTTCCCCACTGATTTAAGAGGGGAGGAAGGGAAAGAGAGAGAGAGAGAAGCATCAATTTTCTGTTCTACTTGGTTGTTCCATGGAATTGTGCCCTCACTGGTTGTTTCTCATAGGTGCCCTGATTGGGGATAAAACCTGCCACCTTGGGGCACCTGCACCATGCTTTACCCACTGAGACACCCAGTCAGGGGCTAACTCTCCCTGTGATATGTGCCAAATTAACACCCTGGGAACGGAGATGTGATGTTCACAAACATAGATATAAAATATGTCATTGGCCTGACCTGTGGTGGTGCAGTGGATAAAGCGTCGACCTGGAAATGCTGAGGTCGCCGGTTCGAAACCCTGGGCTTGCCTGGTCAAGGCACATATGGGAGTTGATGCTTCCAGCTCCTCCCCTCATCTCTCTCTGTCTCTCCTCTCTCTCTCTCTCTGTCTCTCCCTCTCCTCTCTAAAATGAATGAATAAAAAAAATATGTCATTGGAAGGAGGAGTAATAAAATCTGATTTGAAAACAGTAAAAAAAAACACTCAAGGGGAAAAGAAGAAAAGAGAGAAAAAAGGAAGTTCTCTGAGGATTCGACCAACAGTTAGTTCATGGTGTCTTCTGCTCTGTTCCACACGCTCACAAATAAAATCACACACGCTGGTCATAGTTACATGTCTAACAACACGCAATGACAGGATTTTGCATTTGAAGCAAAAATCGGGATGTCATAGCTGAGCTGCAAACTGCCCTCCTCTGGTGTTTTCCCAGGACAGGTCCCAAGACCAATTCCAACTCATTTTGAGAAAAACAAGCTGGATACAGAATGAAGGCATTTATTTATTTATTTTTAATTAAAAAAATGTTTTCCCCATTGATTTGGGAGAGCGAGAGAGAGACAGACAGGGAGAGAGAGAGAGAGAGAGAGAGAGAGGCATCAACTTGTTGATTGACTTAGTTGTTTCATTCACTCTGTGCCCCCAGATTGCCAAAACCAGAGCATGGATATCTGAGCTGCTTTTGAAATCCAACATCTATAATATCGCCTGAAAAATAATTATTTTAATAGTGGCTGCTTGTGTGTTTGTTTGTTTAGGGCAGGTGTAGGCAAATTGGTGACAAGGTTCTTTCAAGCCACTGAAAGGGTAAGAAGTAGGGTCCAGGCTTTGGTCTGTACATTCTCTTCACCTTCTCTCTTAAGGAAGGGAATTGTTTTTATTTATTTATTATTTATTTATTTATTTATTTATGTTAATTGATGAGGGTGACATTGGTCCATAAGATGACATAAGGTTTCAAGGGTACATTTCTATGCTACGTCATCTGCAGATTGCATCATGTGCTCACCGTCCCCAGTCACATTATCTTCCGTCATCATATATTTGGCCCCCTTCACACCCCTCTACTCTTGCTACAATGCACCCCTATATCCATTGCAGCATTATCCACAGTGGCCAAGACATGGAAAGAACTGAAGTGTGGTCCATAGATACGATGGAATACTACTCAGCTATGAAAAAGTTGAAATACTGTTACTGGCGACAACCACAGATTGATCCTGAGAGTATCCTACAAAGGGAAGTGAGTTCCTGTAGTGCTACCTGGTTTATCTCGACTACTTTTTTTTTTGTATTTTTCTGAAGTGAGAAGTGGGGAGGCAGAGACAGACTCCAGCATGCGCCCGACCGGGATCCACCCAGCATGCCCACCAGGGGGCGATGCTCTGCCCATCTGGGGCGTCGCTCTGTTGTGACCAGAACCATTCTAGCGCCTGAGGCAGAGGCCACGGAGCCATCCTCAGCGCCCGGGCCATCTTTGCTCCAATGGAGCCTTGGCTGCAGGAGGGGAAGAGAGAGACAGAGAGGAAGGAGAGGTGGAAGGGTGGGGAAGCAGGTGGGCACTTTCAATTCCTGGCCAGGAATCGAACCCAGGACTTCCACACGCCAGGCCGACGCTCTACTGCTGAGCCAACAGGCCAGGGCCTATCTCTACTATTTACATCTTACCTGCTCACCTAAATCTGCTGTATCCCAATGGTACTTGGAGTGACAGAACTTAACAGCATACTCATACCCTGATCCACGCTGAATGGTGCCCGGGGCCACCACCGTTCATATGCCACTGGAGAAGGGAACTGGTCTTCGAGTCTTAGGAAAGGCGGCAGCAAAGACCCACTTAGGACATCCATGCAAGTCAGTCCCAACTGCAAATGCCTCAGGAAGCACGGTCATTCATTCGAAGCAAATCAGACAGCGCTGTGCATCTCACCAAGACCGTGGGTCCCCTAGCCGGAGGAAAGGGTCAGACTCTAACACAGTCACCCCTCTAGCCCAGCACCGAGGCATAGATCCAGGATCAGCACCAGAGCATTCCAAACTCTCTCCAAAGTTTTATTTACTTCTGGGGGATAGAAGACGGTGACAAGCTAATTCAGGGCCAACTCCGCATCCAAGCAGGCTTCTCGTTCTATTTTTATCTCCTGCCTTCCCGTCACGGATATGCCTGCCCTCTCGAATGCCCGGATCCATAACACGGCTCACCTATAAAACGGGTTGGCTGGCAGCAAATGCCAAGTCCGCTTCCAGGAGTGGGTGCATTCATAGATTCATCCAGTCACTCATCCGTGTCGTATCTGTGTGTATGTGTGTGTGTGTGTGTGTGTGTGTGTGTGTGTGTGAGTCATTCCCCCAGACACGGTTTTAGACGTTCAGGAGCGGAGCAGAGAAGGGTAGAGGCAGGGGTCCTGCTCTTGGGGATAATGCTGGAAGGCTGAATGAGATGACCTCATCCACACCAACACGCAGTGAGGGAGAGAGCCCCAGTCCCGGGGAGGGACAGAGAGGGAGGCAGCCGGGCTCTCTGGGGAGATGACTCGGCATCCCACCACCCGGATGGATGAGATCTGTCCAAGGGGCCAGACCTAAACTAATGAAACAGGAACCAGTGAGAAGCTGCGAAATTTCGGACGAGGATTTTGCCAGGCGACCAGCTTCACGAAGGGCCAGCACCACAGTCCAGTACTGGAGGAAGGGACGGGCTGGCCTTTGGACCGCGCACCGTTTCCTCCCTGAGGTCAAGGGTGTGACACACTACATGGAACCAAGAGGCCACACGGAGCGAGCCGTGGGCGGTCCATGCGTTTGCCATCTGCCTCCCCACTCCCGGGAGGAGAGGCCGGACCCAACTTAGCAAGCGGACAAGCCTTCCTGTGGAATAATTACCCGCAGTTCCGAGAATCTCAGGAGTCCCCGGGTCTCCTAACGAGGCACTGACTGCAAGATGACGCTCGGGGGCAGGGGTGCCTGGGCCCAGCAGAGATGAGGCGGTTGATGTCTCACGGCCCTAGATTTCATTTTCCTCGATTTTCTGAGCCTACAGCAGCCAATGCGAATGAACCTTTGGGGTTTGCGTCAGCGCCCTGCCCGGTTCCAGGGTGGAGCGTTGTTGTTTCAAAGATGCTGTATCATCCTCTTCGTTTCACCTCCAACCCTGGGCCTCTTATAAGATGACCCAATGCAGTCAGAAAACAGTGGAACACCCCTCCACTTGCGCGTACGCGCGCTTGTGCGTGAGCCTGGGTGTGCCTGTGTGCGTCTGTGTGCGTCTGTGTGTGTGTTTTAAGAGGGGTCAGAGTGAGCAGCATAGGAAGCATCTTTAATGAGCAGACACTACTCATCACACCATCTGCCGCGTTACCGTCAGACTTCTGTGACGGCTTGCCCCCCATCCCGTGAACACACGGCGCATCTTTCGCAGCGTGGCGTCGGACAGCGGTGACTCTCTCAGCGCCTGCGTCTAACCTGTCTGCCTCCACAGCCCTGGGTTCTCTGGGCGGCCAGTCCTGGACAGTGAGCAACACACACTGAGTTCCTCAAGATGCCCCTGCTGTTCCTGTTCTCCGCCCACTGCTGACGCGGAGCTGGCAGGCCCTGGTGTAGAGGCTGACGAGAAGCCATTGTCTGTTTGATCACACAGAGGGGACAGGCTCCCTGAGCCGCTCACCAGCCGGGAGGGTAGCCGAGGCAAGCCTGCACCCAAGCAGCACCCGGTGTAACGGAAACTGCCACGTGGAGAGAGGAGAGAGTGCACGCACACACACTCACACTCACTCACACTCACACTCACACTCACACATGCACCTGCCGAGAGGAGAGAGGAGAGAGACACAGCACTGTGTGCACGCACACACACTCACACTCACACTCACACATGCACCTGCCAAGAGGAGAGAGGACAGAGACACGGCACTGTGTGCATGCACACACACTCACACTCACTCACACTCACACTCACACTCACACATGCACCTGCCGAGAGGAGAGAGGAGAGAGACACGGCACTGTGTGCATGCACACACACTCACACTCACTCACACTCACACTCACACATGCACCTGCCAAGAGGAGAGAGGAGAGAGACACGGCACTGTGTGCATGCACACACACTCACACTCATACATGCACCTGCCAAGAGGAGAGAGGAGAGAGACACGGCACTGTGTGCATGCACACACACTCACACTCACTCACACTCACACTCACACATGCACCTGCCAAGAGGAGAGAGGAGAGAGACACGGCACTGTGTGCATGCACACACACTCACACTCACACATGCACCTGCCAAGAGGAGAGAGGAGAGAGACACGGCACTGTGTGCATGCACACACACTCACACTCACTCACACTCACACTCACACATGCACCTGCCGAGAGGAGAGAGGAGAGAGACACGGCACTGTGTGCACGCACACACACTCACACTCACACTCACACATGCACCTGCCAAGAGGAGAGAGGAGAGAGACACAGGCACTGTGTGCATGCACTCACACTCACACTCACACACACTCACACTCACACATGCACCTGCCAAGAGGAGAGAGGAGAGAGACACAGCACTGTGTGCATGCACACACACTCACACTCACACTCACACATGCACCTGCCGAGAGGAGAGAGGAGAGAGACACGGCACTGTGTGCATGCACACACACTCACACTCATACATGCACCTGCCAAGAGGAGAGAGGAGAGAGACACGGCACTGTGTGCATGCACACACACTCACACTCACTCACACTCACTCACACTCACACATGCACCTGCCGAGAGGAGAGAGACACGGCACTGTGTGCATGCACGCACACTCACACTCACATGCACCTGCCGAGAGGAGAGAGGAGAGAGACACGGGCACTGTGTGCATGCACACACACTCACACACACACACTCACACTCACACTCACACATGCACCTGCCGAGAGGAGAGAGGAGAGAGACACGGCACTGTGTGCATGCACACACACTCACACTCACACTCACACATGCACCTGCCGAGAGGAGAGAGACACGGCACTGTGTGCATGCACACACACTCACACTCACTCACACTCACTCACACTCACACATGCACCTGCCGAGAGGAGAGAGACACGGCACTGTGTGCATGCACGCACACTCACACTCACATGCACCTGCCGAGAGGAGAGAGGAGAGAGACACGGGCACTGTGTGCATGCACACACACTCACACACACACACACTCACACTCACACTCACACATGCACCTGCCGAGAGGAGAGAGGAGAGAGACACGGCACTGTGTGCATGCACGCACACTCACACTCACATGCACCTGCCGAGAGGAGAGAGGAGAAAGACACGGGCACTGTGTGCACGCACACACACTCACACTCACACACACTCACACTCACACTCACATGCACCTGCCGAGAGGAGAGAGGAGAGAGACACGGGCACTGTGTGCACGCACACACACTCACACTCACACACACTCACACTTACACATGCACCTGCCGAGAGGAGAGAGGAGAGAGACACGGGCACTGTGTGCATGCACACACACACTCACACACACTCACTCTCACACTTGCACCTGCCGGTCCTCGAAGAATGCCAGGTGCATTACCGGAAACGGGCCTCCAGCTCCCTAGTAGGACAGAAACCAAGAGGACGCAGACTCGGTGAACTATTCCGTCCTGGCAGCTGAGGCTTCACGCTCAGGCCGACGCTCTCAGATTCTCCACGGCTGACCCTCTCCCACAAACTTCAAAGAAATAATACTCGTCAAGACCATCAAACACGTGTCAAGTGCACGCCCTGCTATCAGACCTGGGCTTAGGCAAGATATAGTTGGAGGGTGCCCCAATTCTCCACTTAGAACCCCATTCCTTTATAATTTTTTTAAAAGAGGGGGGAGAAGTGGGAAGCATCAAATTGTAGTAGGTGCTCCCTGTTTGTGCCTTGACCTGGGGCAGCCTGGGGTTACGGACCTAAAACCTCAGCGTTCCAGGTCAACGCTCTACCCACTGCACCCCCACAGGTCAGGCAGAACCCCGTTCCTTCAGCTGATTCCAAACATGGGCCATTTAAATGCCAATATCCATAGAAGGGATAAGACAAATATTGCTCGCTTATGGACAATTCATACCTTTTTTTTTTTTTTTTGGCTTTTCCCCAGCTTTACTGGGGTACATTTTAAAATAGGGTTTTTCATTATTTTTTATGTATTTATTTTTACTTTTTATTAAACTTATTGGGGTGACATTGGTTAATAAAACAATAGTGGTTTCAGGTGCACAGGTGTATAACACATCACCTGGACATTGTATATGGTGCGTTCACCACCCCAAGTCACGTCCCCCTCCCCACCACCCACCCCCTCTACCCTCTTCTCCCTCCCCCACCCCCTTTCTCTCCTGCCATCCCCACGCTCATTATTTTCAGATAATTTTTTCAATTAGAAGTTGACGTGCAATATTATATTATTTTCAGGTGTACGACAGAGTAATTAGAATTTATAAGCCTGATGAAGTGATCAACTCTGATAACAACTGATTAACTTCTTTTTAAGAAAAATATTGATTTTTAGAAAGCGAGGGAGAGAGAGAAAGAGAGAGAGACAGGAACATCACTCTGTTCCTGTATGTGCCCTGACCAGGGATCGAACCGGCCACCTCTGTGCTTCCAGGACGATGCTCTAACCCACTGAGCTATCCAGCCTGGGGCAACATGGGATTCACTTTTAAGTCCTTCTCACTCACTGACATCTTTATAAACGACAGTGAGGGCCTTTTCTGCTTGCCAGGAGCTCTGGCCTCCTCCTGACCATCCCTCAGCCCAAGGAAAGAGGCTCTCTGCCATAATGATCAGAAATGCCCTTAATTCCAAGGCTCCATCCAACCTGAAGTCAGAACACCCACCAATACCTTGGGGTCCAGAAGGAGGAGGAAGAGGTGGGACCATTGTCTTTCTTTACTCCCAGGAAGGAAGAGGAAAGGTAACATACAACACAATGAGCCAACGTGGCAAAGGACCCTGAACGGGCAGAATTACATATTTTCCTCGGCGATCTCTTTGCACTCCGCCCTTGCCTGTGTACTTTGAGGGTGACTTATGAAGCCGCTTGAATCACGAATCGTTCGGGTTCCTTTCTTGTCCACATGTGAGGGCTCTAACGAGGTTCTCAGAAGCAGGTGTCAATGAGCGGGTGGGGGGAGGGGGTGGGAGGAGGGGAAGGCTGTCCCCTTCTGACTCACCCAAGATTATCAGCTCAGAGGACCACAATGGAGGCATCTGGTGAAGTGTCTCCCAGCCTAAACGACCGATCTGCCAGTGGTGAGGTCAACAAGTCACTTTTCGGGTCAGCGCCCGGGGGCAGCGGTGTGCAAAACTGGGGTGTGCAAGCCGTCTAGCCCTGCGACTATACTATCAACGTATTGGCAGAAAAAAAAAACCCCACAGAGATGTATATAGATGGCACCCACAAGCAGAAAGCCCAAAATAAGAGTGACAGCGAGCTACCCCTGGAACGGGATGACCCCACCCCCACCCCCCGATTCTCTAAGGACACCTCCCTGAGGTCCACTTGGTTTCCTCTGGGTCCGTGGCTCCACCCACCAAGGCAACGTGCTCCTTTGACGGTCGGCCTTTCTCGCAGAGGTTGATCTCAGGGAGAGAAGAAGCTGGCCGGGCGGGCTCCCATGCAGAGTCTGTGGAAAATTCTGTGTTTTGAATGAACCGATTTACAGCCTGGTACCTCCTCGGGGCTCCCGGGGACGTCATTTCCCTCCACCCCAGCGTTAAGCTCTCGCTCAGGGTGTTGAGAATGAACCCGACTGTGGAGTGGGGAGATCTTGGCAACATCGTGCTCAGCCCAGGGGGCCCTTCCCTCCTTCCCCAGACCATTATTATTATTATTATTATTATTATTATTATTATTATTACTACTACTATTATTATTTGTATTTTTCCTAAGGAGAAGCGGGAGGCAGTCAGACAGACTCCCGCATGTGCCGGACAGGGATCCACCTGGCATGCCCATCAGGGGGCGATGCTCTGCCCACCAGGGGGCGATGCTCTGTTGCAACCAGAGCCATTCTAGCGCCTGAGGCAGAGGCCACAGAGCCATCCTCAGTGCCCGGGCCAACTTTGCTCCAACGGAGCCTCGGCTGCGGGAGGGGAAGAGAGAGACAGAGAGGAAGAAGAGGGGGAGGGGTGGAGAAGCAGATGGGTGCTTCTCCTGTGTGCCCTGGCCGGGAATCGAACCCGGGACTTCCACACGCCAGGCTGACGCTCTACCACTGTGCCAACCAGCCAGGGCAAACAGACTCTTATTTTATTGTTATCCCCTATTGGAGAGGGAGAGGGTAAGAGATGGATAAAGACAGAGAGACAGAGACAGAGAGAGACAGAGAGAAAGACAGAACTACACCAAGGGAAATTTTGACAAACCATATTCACCCTGAGATGACCGTGACCCTCAAATCACCCACACCAGAAGGACCTGAAGAAGCACCAGGGTGCAAGTCCACTTGGGGGCGCTGGACACACAGTGTCAGATGACGGACACGGATGTCCCTCTGTCCCAGGTGAAACTCCGCCTCACCAAGGCCAAGTACAGATCAAACACTGGAAGAGCCCAGTGTCTGTCAAACGGCGCTAAGTGCAAACCCATCAGACATTATTAGCATGAGCTCCTATGAACAGCAATAAAAACCTCCGTGCCTAGTGGGGGAGCCCCAGCAGAAGGCTCCCCAGGGAATAGGGGTTCCCTAGGACAGCGGCCGGCAAACCACGACTCGTGAGCCACATGCGGCTCTTTGGCCCCTTGAGTGTGGCTCAGAGGCCAGCTTAGCAGTACCCTAACTAAGTTATTAACAATGTACCTACCTATATAATTTAAGTTTAAAATATTTGGCTCTCAAAAGAAATTTCGGCCTGTTGATATTTCGCTCTGTTGACTACTGAGTTGCCAACCACTGCCCCCGGGAGGTCTGTGAGTCAGTCCACAAGCCTGCAGACCTCCCGCGTACACCCCCCGCCGGAACAGAACCTTCTGCCTCCTTGGGAATGAGACCCACCTGGATCTAACCTCACAGGACAAGGGGTGCGGACGGCAGGCTTTCTCACGTGTGTCAGATATGACAGACGATATAAATGCTTCGACCCAGGAAAGTTCTGCCTTCCGTTTAAACACTTCTGAGTCCCTCACCCAGGAGAGTGGTCTCCCAGGACATCCCTCTCAGAACCCTGTTTCCTGAACTCATGAGGATAAGTCCTGGCTGACACCACATTTCTAAAATACCTCCTGTGAACTTCCAGAATAAAACAGTGAGAATCACGCTCCTCCGCTCTTGAGAATTCACACCAGCACATCAGAGCGCCCCCCACACCCCACCCCACCCCGTCACGGTGAAGAACGCTGTCAGACGGTGTAGTGTCGATAGCCCGTTCACCCCGAATCTCATCCCTTTTGAAATTGCGGTTTGACCAATCTATCTTATTTGCTATTTTTTTTCTTTTTCTTTTTCTTTCTTTTTTTTTTTTTTTTTTTGTATTTTTCTGAAGCTGGAAATGGGGAGGCAGTCACACAGACTCCCGCATGCGCCCAACCGGGATCCACCCGGCATGCCCACCAGGGGGCGATGCTCTGCCCATCCGGGGGGTCGCTCTGCTGTAACTAGGGCCATTCTAGCACCTGAGGCAGAGGCCATGGAACCATCCCCAGCGCCCGGGCCATCCTTGCTCCAATGGAGCCTCGGCTGCAGGAGGGGAAGAGAGAGACAGAGAGGAAGGAGAGGGGGAAGGGTGGAGAAGCAGATGGGTGCTTCTCCTGTGTGCCCTGGCCGGGAATCGAACCTGGGACTTCTGCACGCCAGGCCGACGCTCTACCACTGAGCCAACCGGCCAGGGCCCTTATTTGCTATTTTTGGTAGACTGACACAAGTTCGTTTGGGAAAAAGACCTCATTGAATTTTTGACGATGACACAATCTTGCGCTCAACTCCATGCACCGGAACAAGGCTCTATCCACTGCGCCACCAGCCCAGAGCATGCCTCACCTCTTTGGGAGCCCCCGCCCTGACCACCCGGAGATAAGCTAATCAGCCAACCACCGGCATTTCGGATATACACTTCCTCTGATCTAATCACCCTGGGTTCATGACTCGCTGGTTCTCCAGAACTTAAGACTTCTGATATTCACGCATCCTAAAACGAATTACCGTGAAAAGTCTACACACACACACACACCTTACACGCCCTTCCTCGGGGAGAAATGCGATATAAGTTTCTAAACACCTGTTTCTCCTCAAAACCGGGTCATTCAAAAACATAAATACAATCCTAACTGAAATGCAGACTGCCCACACAGGGAAATGTCAGCGTCTTGTCAGAGACAGTTTGGTGACAACGTCCAACCCGGACCCAGCAGGTGTTGTTTCTGTTTGTTTCATCCCCTGCTGAGCACGTGTGAAGTCAGCCCTTTGGTCTCAGCTCCAGCCAGGCGGGGTGGGGTGTGGATCACCATCCCTGTTTACATTTCCAAATGTCAGGATCCTGGTCAGGTTCCAGGTTACCAAACAGAAGCCAGACGAGGACACTGGTTCTAACTAGCGTCGGATGGTCCCTGGGCCTCTCGGCTGGGAAACGTGTTTCTAGCGAAGCAAAGAAATGCTTATTATAATAAAACCATCGCAGCGTCGGGCAGAAATCACCTCAAAAGTCACCAGCTCCAGGTCCTGGCCGGTTGGCACAGTGGTAGAGTGTCGGCCTGGCGTGCAGGAGTCCCGGGTTCAATTCCCGGCCAGGGCACACAGGAGAGGCACCCATCTGCTTCTCCACCCCTCCCCCTCTCCTTCCTCTCTGTCTCTCTCTTCCCCTCCCACAGCCGAGGCTCCATTGGAGCAAAGTTGGCCCGGGCGCTGAGGATGGCTCCATGGCCTCCGCCTCAGGCATTAGAATGGCTCTGGTTGCAACAGAGCAATGGCCCAGATGGGCAGAGCATCGCCCCCTGGTGGGCGTGCCCGGTGGATCCCGGTCGGGTGCATGCGGGGGTCTGTCTGACTGCCTCCCCATTTCCAACTTCAGGAAAAAAAAATCACCAGCTCCCTGGTTTTGGGGGGGGAGGTCTTTTTTTTTCCTGAACACTTCTTCAGGTGGTCGAAAAACACTGATGAAGGCATATGTCATTTTCCTGTATTAAAGGAAAAAATACTTAAATAATCCCACATTTCCTACAGAAAGCTACAAATACCTTTGCAGGTGTGTTAATCTGTTTCTTTCCAGAACCCACAGGCAACAGCAACAGAGATAGAGAGAGAGAGAACAAGAGATGGATTATAGAAAGAGAGATGGATTATAGAGAGAAAGAGAGATTGATTATATATAGAGAGATGGATTATAGAGAGAAAGAGAGATGGATTATAGAGAGAAAGAGAGACGAATTATAGAGAGAAAGAGAGATGGATTATAGAGAGAAAGAGAGATGGATTATAGAGAGAAAGAGAGATTGATTATATATAGAGAGATGGATTATAGAGAGAAAGAGAGACGAATTATAGAGAGAAAGAGAGATGGATTATAGAGAGAAAGAGAGATGGATTATAGAGAGAAAGAGAGATTGATTATATATAGAGAGATGGATTATAGAGAGAAAGAGAGAAGGATTATAGAGAGAAAGAGAGATGGATTATATAGAGAGAAAGAGAGATTGATTATATATAGAGAGACGGATTATAGAGAGAAAGAGAGACGGATTATAGAGAGAAAGAGAGACGGATTATAGAGAGAAAGAGAGACAGATTATAGAAAGAGATGGATTATAGAGAGAAAGAGAGATGGATTATAGAGAGAAAGAGAGACAGATTATAGAGAGAAAGAGAGACGGATTATAGAGAGAAAGAGAGATTGATTATATATAGAGAGATGGATTATAGAGAGAAAGAGAGAAGGATTATAGAGAGAAAGAGAGACAGATTATAGAGAGAAAGAGAGACAGATTATAGAGAGAAAGAGAGATGGATTATAGAGAGAAAGACGGATTATAGAGAGAAAGAGAGACAGATTATAGAGAGAAAGAGAGACAGATTATAGAGAGAAAGAGAGACGGGTTATAGAGAGAGAGATGGATTATAGAGAGAAAGAGAGATGGATTATAGAGAGAAAGAGAGACAGATTATAGAGAGAAAGAGAGACGGATTATAGAGAGAAAGAGAGATGGATTATAGAGAGAAAGACGGATTATAGAGAGAAAGAGAGACAGATTATAGAGAGAAAGAGAGATGGATTATAGAGAGAAAGAGAGATTGATTATATATAGAGAGATGGATTATAGAGAGAAAGAGAGAAGGATTATAGAGAGAAAGAGAGACGGATTATAGAGAGAAAGAGAGACAGATTATAGAGAGAAAGAGAGACGGATTATAGAGAGAAAGAGAGATTATAGAGAAAAGGAGAAACGGATAATAGAGAGAAAGAGAGACAGATTATAGAGAGAAAGAGAGATGGATTATAGAGAGAAAGAGAGATTGATTATATATAGAGAGATGGATTATAGAGAGAAGGATTATAGAGAGAAAGAGAGACGGATTATAGAGAGAAAGAGAGATGGATTATAGAGAGAAAGAGAGATGGATTATAGAGAGAAAGAGAGACGGATTATAGAGAGAAAGAGAGATGGATTATAGAGAGAAAGAGAGATGGATTATAGAGCACTAACTCATGTGGTTACGGAGTTGACCAACCAGGAGAGCTGATGGTATTGTTAGTTCCAGTCTGAAGGCCAGTAGCATCAACAAGAGGCAACATTCCGGCAGGAGGAATCCCCGCTTACTGACTGACTTACTCTAGTCACATCTTCCAATGATTATAAGAACGGCCATCCACAAAATGGAGGGCAATCTGCTTTGCTCAGATTCCACGTCAATCTCCGCTGAAAACACTGTCATCGACGCACCCAGAATAACGCTTGACCAGATATCTGGGTACTTCATGACCCAAGTACATCGACACTGAAGCTAACCATCATGGGAGGGTTTTAAGACCTCTTATGATCTGTCCCACCTTTAACACTTTTTTTTTTTTTTGCAGGACCAGCTACACAACTCAAGAGGGCTGAGCAAAAATTAAGAGGTGAGATGCCTGTTCAAAATCGATGAAGGGTATCAAGGTGGTCAGCACAGAGCATTTAAACCAAATGTGGAGCCCTTCCCGGCACAGGGCCCTGGACAATGGCACCGGTCACACGCACCTTGGGAGCAGCCCTTTTCTTCAGTCTTCCAAGTTGACTGCTCTGACCGTGACGAAGCTTCACTGGCACTTCAACAGGCTGTCTTTCCCACGCTTCCCTGTGTGTTCTGCGGCCTCCCCAGTCCAGTGCGCCCTCCTTGGCTTGGCCAAACTCGGCTTGGTGGTCAGCCTTCTTAGGGAAGACTTAAGACCCCTTCTCTCTGCACCTCAGGTCTCAAGGGGCCTTTCCCTCCTGCTTGGGTCCCAGCACTGGCGTCCTCACAGTCTCCCCGCTGACCTGGACGCTTGGGGGAGACC